>NC_028637.1:76103065-76112749 GCF_001406875.1 Solanum pennellii | reverse complement strand
ACATTCATTTAACCAACAATTCTTATCATATAGCTGCATCTCACTCACAATCCATCACGAACTCTTATTACCATCATACTCAGCTAGCTCATTTCATCACCACGATGTCAACCATTTCACCAATATGACACCTTAAATCTAGTTATACCAATAAAAATCAAACTAACTCAATCTCATGTGCACTTTCTTACTAAAATCTTCAATTATCTTCACACAAGCATATCCTTTGAGACTTCTTTTATCCATAAGCTTGTCATTCTGATATATATTCATTCCCTTGGAAATTAAAATCAAATCCGCGGTCCTTATTTTGAACCTTCGCGGTACACTTCTCAACTTAGCACATTAATATCGTATCAACGATTTACCACTAAAATTTTCCTTATAATACAATTCCTAACTCATTCGTCTTTAGTAACAAACTTGTTGGTTCCTCAAATATGAATCTGACATTGAACCTTATTATACAAGCATGTGATACAAAAGATAACTCCTTATGTAGTTAGTATTAACGCTTAACAATCAACGTATCCGTTTTCATATACCACTATGACCATATCATGAAAGTCTATTAAATTCACCATCCAAACACATCATACCTACCGAGAAGATCATATCCAAATAGGTCACACATTTCTATCCATCAAATAACTGTACAATATTATCAAATTAGTTCCGTATTTAGCCCAAGTTATATGTATTCTTTCGTAGGGCAGGTCGATAACAAAAGATATACACTCCGTACTTCTAACCGAGTACTTATCAGTACCATTCACTTTTGAGCTTAATTAATTTTGAATGATTTAAAATAATTAGCTTTATAAAATCTAAAATGTTTTTCAAGTTGTTTTAGAGTAATTTTAGTAGCTTTTATAATTTTTAAATAGTAAATATGTTTTTATGCAGTTAGTTTATTTTATAAATATTTGAAAATAATCCTAAAAAAAGATTTTAATTTTGGTAAGTATTTTATATATTAGTTTAATTTAAATTATGGTTACTTTTAAAAATCATCTGGTTTATGGTTGAATTAATTATTTATTTTTTAAGATTGAGAAGCTCCTAAATTTATTATATTAATTCATCTACATTAGATTATAACTGAATTTAAAAATTAAATTGGATTTGGCTAAATTAATAATTCATTTAGCTAACCAATATCAAAGGACCAAATTATGGGCCTTTATAAAAGCATTTTTTTCAGCAGCCCACTCTTTTGTTCTCAATTCCCGACCCATTTCCTTATCCCCAAAAGAAATTCCCAAATGATAGAGAAACAACAATTCTCTTTCTGGAGGTTTCTTCGTCCTGTTTCATTCGCTACCCGAGAAAAGGTAATATCTACTCCTTTGTTTATTTTTTATTATGTGATGAGTTTGTGTCTGTTAGGTTTTCTTTGGCTTCATTCTCACTCAGGTCGAATGTGAATGGCCATGGTTTAGTATCTTTATTGTTGGAATTATTGGCTGATCATTGTGTTATTCCTCGATTAGATGTTCAAATCAGTTTGTAATTGTTTAAGTTTATCTTTCGTGTTATTTCGAATCACATATTCGTCTTACTTTGATTCTTATGGCTAACGTGTTCTTAAACATTAGCTCCTTTGATGTCAATTGTTTGTTGTTAGATCCTTTGGATAAATTTTGTTTCTTGGAAGCTAAGTATGTCTCCGTTTTGCTTTGTTCGAAATCGTTTAAAGTTCATTTGGTCCAGCTGTTTGTCGTTAGGTTGTTTCTGTTTTCAAGTAAAGAAAATCAGTTTGTTCCATGTATATAATAATTTTATTTCATTTTTCTTGTACTAGCATGCCTTTTCTCTTTTATATAAAGTTATGTTAACCACTAATCATTTGTTTACCATAATGTGGGCTGCCCTTATAAATTTTATGGATAACTTATCGGTGGGCCCTTAAAGTTGGCATCAACTTTCACATGGACACTCTAAGTAAGATTTGTTCATTTTTAGAACCTCATGTCAAACCTCATTGTATCTTTTTGACACTTTTATGTTTTCAAAACCACATTTTAAGTGTGTACATCCAGACGCCTCTTATGTGAAAAATAAACAAATCTGACACGTAGAAATTTTATTTTATTCTTTAATAAATTAGTTTTACTTTCTTTTTTATTTCTTCAAGATCCCAAACCTCATGCCCCACCTCTACTCTTCTTTCTTCTTGTCTTTCCTTTCCCTTTTGATTTGTTCTTCTCCTTCCTAAAGACAAAGAGCATAGATTAGTTCACAAAGTAAAATACGTTGGAGAATATGAAAAATCATATCAAATCAAAAAGTTATTGTATGACGTTTTAAAGAAAATGATTTCTTGTGCTACTATGATTGAGATTTACAATGACGGATATATCAAATAAATTTCTTTTTTTTCAGTGGAGGTTGTTCTTTATTTTGTTTATCTCTTGAAAGCAATTTAATTTTGTAATTCCAATGGAGAAGGTAAGAATGTAAATAAGTTTTTCCATTTGAAAGAAGTTGATTTCATTTTTTGTTTCCCTGAAATCGGTTTTGTTTTTAATTATAAATCAAGATGCAAATTCGATTTTCAAAGAAGATGAAAGAATCAAAGAGTGTAACCTAGTAAAGTATTGTAATATTTCTTTAAAACGTTGCGTGGTGATGAGGATGGTAAAAGGTGAAGAAGATGGAAGGGAGAAAGTAAGGAAGAAAAAGGAGAACAAAATATTTATAAAAAAAGTCAAAATATTTACAATAAACGTCTCTGACACGCTTTAAATTCGTGTAGCACACATACCATGCTTAGTCAGCGTTACAATGAGACGCGACATGAGGTGTCTAATATGAATAAAGCTTAATTGAAGTGTCTAACTGAAAGTTTCTGCCAAGTTTAGGGGGCCACTAATGGGCTAGGCCTAAATTTTATTGTGGCATATATGTATGTATCTGAAAGTGTCTCAAGTATGGTTTTTTCTTCGGTTTAATCATGTGTGTTGGTATTGCTACCCCACCATGCTATTTTCAATGGAAAATATTTATGTAATTTATGTCATCATTTAACATGTTTGATTTGAATAATGATGTCATTTTGTTTAGTACTTTGATTAAAGCTATTTTCTTCTTTTTGCTTCAAGTAAGCTAACTCGACCCTTTAGTATGATAAGGTGGCAGCTCCAGGTCTCCATGGTTGAGCGGGTATTGTTTATTGCATAAAGTGTGATGTCTGTCTTGTGTGCATTATGCTATCTCTATTTTGTTTATACGGAAAAGAGCCTAAAATATCTTTGAAGTATCAGAAATGGTACAAAATTACTCTCCATCCACCTATTAGCTCCAAAATACCTTTCTCATCCACCTATTTACTCCAAAATACCCTTCTCATCCACCTTTGGGTCCAAAATTATCCACTTATATAATGATTTTAAATTTAGACTATTTAAATACTTTTTTAATACGCGAGCACTCAACTATTTATTATAATTTAACTTATTAATATAATTTATAAGCAAATCTACTACCCATCCATTACTAATTAAACCATACCTAATTAATAAGTCCGCCCCATTAATAATGCACAACAGGAAAACTACTACCAATGAGTGTTTCTAAAAATTTGAGGCGAAAATGTCTGCAAAAGTACATTATTAACATTCAAGAGAACATCAAAATTACCAGTCAATGAAAGCCCTAAATTTTCATTCGCTACATTCCTTGAAGTTCCTATTGTTGACACCCAATTTTGGACCTCCACGTATAAATTAACTTTTGAGCTTCATTAATTTCGAACGATTTAAAAATAATTAGCTTTATAAAATCTAAAATGTTTTTCAAGCTATTTTAGAGTAATTTTAGTAGCTTTTACAATTTTTAAATAGTAAATATGTTTTATGCAATTAGTTTATTTTATAAATATTGGAAAATAATCCTTAAAAAGTTTTTAATTTTGGTAAGTATTTTATAACATTAGTTTAATTTAAATTATGGTTAATTTTAAAAATCAACTAGTTTATGGTTGAATTAATTATTTTATTTTTAAGATTGAGAATCTCCTAAATTGATTATATTAATTCATCTTATTTAGATTTTAACTGAATTTAAAAATTAAATTCGATTTTACTAAACTAATAATTCATTTAGCTAACCAATATCAAAGGACCAAATTATGGGCTTTTATAAAAGCATTTTTTTCAGCAGCCCTCTTTTGTTCTTAATTCCCGGCCCATTTCCTTATCCCCAAAAGAAATTCATTTTTTCAGCGGTGTGTTGTTAGGTGGTTTATGTTTTCAAGTAAAGAAATCAGCTTGTTCCAGGTATATAACTGTATTTCATTTTTCTTTTATTGTAGCTATTTTCTTCTTTTTGCTTCAAGTAAGTTAGCTTGATCCTTTATTTGACAAGTTGGCAGCTCTAGCTCTCCATAGATGAGCGGGTATAGTTTCTAGCTCTAGTGTGCATTATGCTATCTCTATTTTTTTTTATATTTGGGATTTTATTATCTGCTAATTATTTTATCATAATGTGAGCTGCTTTTGCTATGCCTTGTCTTAGCTGTTACTTATCTCACTTAGCTGTTGTAAGTTTTCAAAATTAAGAAAGCTCCTTTCTCTTTATCTGTTTATGACCATACACTTAGTTTCTCAAGTGAACTATGTGTTTATCTTCACTATTAATTAATTACTTCACAATATGTTTCTTAGCATTTGTGTTCCTATTCTAATTCTTTTTTCCCCATATATTCGCATTTCCTTTGCACTTCAGGTGGGTGGAAACCCAAAACTTCTTTATTGAATTAGCCTTCATCACTATTCGAATTTCGAAAGCTGAAATAGTGAAATGGAAGCTAGAATACAGGTCCAACAATTAAAAAATCAAACTACTAACCAAATAGTAATAAATCATAATATTATATACTCACAAGTCGTTATTATAATACAACATTCATTTAACCAACAATTCTTATCATATAGCTGCATCTCACTCACAATCCATCACGAACTCTTATTACCATCATACTTAGCTAGCTCATTTCATCACCACGATGTCAACCATTTCACCAATATGACACCTTAAATCTAGTTATACCAATAAAAATCAAACTAACTCAATCTCATGTGCACTTTCTTACTAAAATCTTCAATTATCTTCACACAAGCATATCCTTTGAGACTTCTATTATCCATAAGCATGTCATTCTGATATATATTCATTCCCTTGGACATTAAAATCAAATCATCGGTCCTTATTTTTAACCTTCGCGATACACTTCTCAACTTAGCACATAAATATCGTATCAACGATTTACCACTAAAATTGTACTTATAATACAATTCCTAACTCATTCGTCTTTAGTGTCAAACTTGTTGGTTCCTCAAATATGAATGTAACATTAAACCTTATTATACAAGCATGTGATACAAAAGATAACTCCTTATGTAGTTAGTATTCACGCTTAACAATCAACGTATCCGTTTTCATATACCACTATGACCATATCATGAAAGTCTATTAAATTCACCATCAAAACACATCATACCTACCGAGAAGATCATATCCAAATAGGTCACACATTTCTATCCATCAAATAACTGTACAATATTATCAAATTAGTTCCGTATTTAGCCCAAGTTATATGTATTCTTTCGTAGGGCAGGTCGATAACAAAAGATATACACTCTGTACTTCTAACCGAGTACCTATCAGTACCATTAACTTTTGAGCTTAATTAAATTCGAACGATTTAAAATAATTAGCTTTATAAAATCTAAAATGTTTTTCAAGTTGTTTTTGAGTAATTTTAGTAGCTTTTATAATTTTTAAATAGTAAATATGTTTTTATGCAATTGGTTTATTTTATAAATATTTGAAAATAATCCTAAAAAAGATTTAAATTTTGGTAAGTATTTTATAACATTTGTTTAATTTAAATTATGGTTAATTTCAAAAATCAAATGGTTTATGGTTGAATTAATTATTTTATTTTTTAGATTGAGAAGCTCCTAACTTGATTATATTAATTCATCTTATTTAGATTTTAACTGAATTTAAAAATTAAATTCAATTTGGCTAAATTAATAATTCATTTAGCTAACCAATATCAAAGGACCAAATTATGAGCCTTTATAAAAGCATTTTTTTCAGCAGCCCACTCTTTTGTTCTCAATTCCCGACCCATTTCCTTATCCCCAAAAGAAATTCCCAAATGATAGAGCAACAACAATTCTATTTCTGGAGGTTTCTTCGTCCAGTTTCGTTCGCTACCCGGGAAAAGGTAATATCTACTCCTTTGTTTATTTTTATTATGTGATGAGTTTGTCTCTGTTAGGTTTTCTTTGGCTTCATTCTCACTCGGGTCGAATGTGAATGGCCATGGTTTATTATCTTTATTGGTTGAATAATTGGCTGATCATTGTGTTATTCCTCGATTAGATGTTCAAATCAGTTTGTAATTGCTTAAGTTTATCTTTCGTGTTATTTCGAATCACATGTTCGTCTTACTTGGATTCTTATGCCTAACGTGTTCTTAAGCATTAGCTCCTTTGATGTCATTTGTTTGTTGTTAGATCCTTTGGCTCAATTTTGTTTCTTGGAAGCTAAGCATGTCTCCGTTTTGCTTTGTTCGAAATCGTTTAAAGTTCATTTGGTCCAGCTATTTGTCGTTAGGTTGTTTCTGTTTTAAAGTAAAGAAAATCAGTTTGTTCCATGTATATAATAATTTTATTTCATTTTTCTTGTACTAGCATGCCTTTTCTCTTTTATATAAAGTTATGTTAACCATTAATCATTTGTTTACCATAATGTGGGCTGCCCTTATAAATTTTATGGATAACTTATCGGTGGCCCCTTAAAGTTGGCATCAACATTCACATGGACACTCTAAGTAAGATTTATTCATTTTTAGCACCTCATGTCAAACCTCATTGTATCATTTTGACACTTTTATGTTTTCAAAACCACATTTTAAGTGTGTACATCCAGACGCCTCTTATGTGAAAAATAAACAAATCTGACACGTAGAAATTTTATTTTATTCTTTAATAAATTAGTTTTACTTTCTTTTTTATTTCTTCCAGATCCCAAACCTCATGTCCCACCTCTTCTCTTCTTTCTTCTTGTCTTTCCTTTCCCTTTTGATTTGTTCTTCTCCTTCAAAAAGACAAAGAGCATAGATTAGTTCACAAAGTAAAATACGTTGGAGAATATGAAAAATCATATCAAATCAAAAAGTTACTGTATGACGTTTTAAAGAAAATGATTTCTTGTTCTACTATGATTGAGATTTACAATGACGGATATATAAAATAAATTTCTTTATTTTAGTGGAGGTTGTTCTTTATTTTGTTTATCTCTTGAAAAAAATTTAATTTCGTAATTTCAATTGAGAAGGTAAGAATGTAAATCAGTTTGTCCATTTGAAAGAAGTTGATTTCATTGTTTGTTTCCTTGAAATCGGTTTTGTTTTTAAATATAAATCAAGATGCAAATTCGATTTTCAAAGAAGATGAAAGAATCAAAGAGTGTAACCTAGTAAAATATTGTAATTTTTCTTTAAAATGTTGCGTGGTGATGAGGATGGTAAAAGGTGAAGAAGATGGAAGGGAGAAAGTAAGGAAGAAAAAGGAGAACAAAATATTTATAAAAAAAAGTCAAAATATTTACAATAAACGTCTCTGACGCGCTTTAAATTCGTGTAGCACACATACCATGCTTAGTCAGCGAAAAGTGTTTCAAGACACAATAAGACACGACATGAGGTGTCTAAAATGAACAAAGCTTAATTGAAGTGTCTAACTGAAAGTTTCTGCCAAGTTTAGGGGGCCACTAATGGGCTTGGCCTAAATTTTATTGTGGCATATATGTATGTATTTGAAAGTGTCTCTAATATGGTCTTTTCTTCGGTTTAATCATCTGTTTTTGTATTGCTACCCCACCATGCTATTTTCAATGGAAATTATTTATGTAGTTTATGTCGTCATTTAACATGTTTGATTTGAATAATGATGTCATTTTGTTTAGTTCTTTGATTAAAGCTATTTTCTTCTTTTTGCTTCAAGTAAGCTAGGTTGACCCTTTAGTATGATAAGCTGGCAGCTCCAGGTCTCCATGGTCGAGCGGGTATTGTTTATTGCATAAACTGTGATGTTTGTCTAGTGTGCATTATGATATCTCAATTTTGTTTATATGGAAAAGAGCCTAAAATATCCTTGAAGTATCAGAAATGGTACAAAATTACTCTCCATCCAGCTATTAGCTCGAAAATACCTTTCTCATCCACCTATTGACTCCAAAATACCCTTGTCATCCACCTTTGGGTCCAAAATTAACCACTTATATAATGATTTTAAATTTATACTATTTAAATATTTTTTTCATACACGGGCGCTCAACTATTTATTATAATTTAACTTATTAATATAATTTATAAGCAAATCTACTACCCATCCATTACTAATTAAACCATACCTATTTAATAAGTCCGCCCCATTAATAATGCACAACAGGAAAACTACTACCAATGAGTGTTTCTAAAAATTTGAGGAGAAAATGTCTGCAGAAGTACATTATCGACATTCAAGTCCCCAATCAAATCTAAATAAAAATTACGGATAAACTTAAAAGTCTGACTATGTTCATATTAATTATTCATTCGCCTCAATTATGTGATGTTACTTAATAGATAATCGTTTTAAAAAAAGAATATATTAAGGTTTTAATATTTAAAACAAATAATAAATATTTATAAATATATATTAAAAATAGTGCATGAATTAATTCGAGAGATACTTCTTCTTTACCTTTAATCATAAATTTCGAATTCGAGCTTGAAACAAAATATTATTAAAAGTGTTTTCCTAAATAAGCGGCTCAACCTAAATTTAATTTGGGCCTCCAATTTGGACTCATATAATTTTGAATGTCATTTTTCAGGAATCGGTAATGGGTGGGTGGGAGGAATCGGTAATGGGTGGGTGGGGATACATTATAAATGATATTAATAAATTAAATTATATCTAATAATTGAGCGCCAATTATTTTTAAAAATATTTAAATACTTTAAATTTAAAACCGTTAAATTAGTGGTTAGTTTGAACCCAAAAGTGAATGACAATGGTATTTTGGAGACAGGTGAAAAGGGCATTTTGGAGCCAATAGGTGGATGGAGGATAGCTAATAACATTTCCAATATTTTGAGGGTATTTTAGGCCTTTTTTCGTTATTTATATTTGGGATCTTGTTATCTGTTAATTATTTGTTCATAATGTGAGCTGTTTTTGCTATGCCTTGCCTTACTCTCACTTAGCTGTTGTATACATTTGAATATCGCTCCTGAGGGTATTAATACAGGTTCTTAATACAGGTGCCTTGAAGAGTCTTGCGTGAGGGTATTAATACAGGTGCTTGAAGAGCTGAATTAGGATGTATACATTGAGTATACAGTCAAATGTACAGGGAAAAGAACTAAAATACAGCTCATATACGACAGTATATGATCAGTGCATACGCTGATTTTTGGACCCGAAAATAGGCCAAAGCCCAAGGAAAGTTGCAACAGGTGTAAAAATGGACAAGGTCCATTATGGGTCATTTTGAGACTCGGGACAAGTTATGAAGATTTGGAATTTTGCCCAAATTTGATACTCTCTTCCTTTTTACTTATTGTCACGACCCAAAAATGGGCGTGATGGCACTCGTCTTATCCCACCAAGACAAGTCAGC
>NC_028637.1:76074152-76093065 GCF_001406875.1 Solanum pennellii | reverse complement strand
AGTTTATTTTATAAATATTTGAAAATAATCCTAAAAAAGATTTTAATTTTGGTAAGTATTTTAAAACATTAGTTTAATTTAAATTATGGTTAATTTCAAAAATCAACTGGTTTATGGCTGAATTAATTATTTTATTTTTTAAGATTGAGAAGCTCCTAAATTGATTATATTAATTCATCTTATTTAGATTTTAACTGAATTTAAAAATTAAATTAGATTTGCCTAAATTAATAATTCATTTAGCTAACCAATATCAAAGGACCAAATTATGGGCCTTTATAACAAACCATTCCGACCGGGGGTCAGAATTTCTTCGAATATGTTCTTTAATTCATTCGAGATGTTAGTAAAACTCAAATTGGAGAAGAATATGGGCCCTGGGTTCCTTTTATTGGCACTATGTTTTTATTTATTTTTGTTTCAAATTGGTCGGTTCTGACGTCGAACAGGTTTTCGACCCGAAAGGCTCCACAGAGCTGTCGTATGCGGGTACTACGAGGCCCACGACTTTCTTGATCGCCTCATTCGGGTTAAGATGTGGCTAAAGTATCTCCCTCTCAGCAGCCCACTCTTTTGTTCTCAATTCCCGACCAATTTCCTTATCCCCAAAAGAAATTCCCAAATGATAGAGCAACAACAATCCTCTTTCTGGAGGTTTCTTCGTCCAGTTTCGTTCGCTACCCGGGAAAAGGTAATATCTACTCCTTTGTTTATTTTTTATTATGTGATGAGTTTGTCTCTGTTAGGTTTTCTTTGGCTTCATTCTCACTCGGGTCGAATGTGAATGGCCATGGTTTATTATCTTTATTGGCTGATCATTGTGTTATTCCTCGATTAGATGTTCAAATCAGTTTGTAATTTCTTAAGTTTATCTTTCGTGTTATTTCGAATCACATGTTCGTCTTACTTGGATTCTTATGCCTAACGTGTTCTTAAGCCTTAGCTCCTTTGATGNGTCTTACTTGGATTCTTATGCCTAACGTGTTCTTAAGCCTTAGCTCCTTTGATGTCATTTGTTTGTTGTTATATTCTTTGGCTCAATTTTGTTTCTTGGAAGCTAAGTATGTCTCCGTTTTGCTTTGTTCGAAATCGTTTAAAGTTCATTTGGTCCAGCTGTTTGTCGTTAGGTTGTTTCTGTTTTCAAGTAAAGAAAATCAGTTTGTTCCATGTATATAATAATTTTATTTCATTTTTCTTGTACTAGCATGCCTTTTCTCTTTGATATAAAGTTATGTTAACCACTAATTATTTGTTTACCATAATGTGGGCTGCCCTTATAATATGGATAAGTTATCGGTGGCCCCTTAAAGTTGAAATCAACATTCACATGGACACTCTAAGTAAGATTTGTTCATTTTTAGCACCTCATGTCAAACCTCATTGTATCATTTTGACACTTTTATGTTTTTAAAACCACATTTTAAGTGTGTACATCCAGACGCCTCTTATGTGAAAAATAAACAAATCTGGCACGTAGAAATTTTATTTTATTCTTTAATAAATTAGTTTTACTTTCTTTTTTATTTCTTCCAGATCCCAAACCTCACGTCCCACCTCTTCTCTTCTTTCTTCTTGTCTTTCCTTTCCCTTTTGATTTGTTCTTCTCCTTCAAAAATACAAAGAGCATAGATTAGTTCACATAGTAAAATAAGTTGGAGAATATGAAAAATCATATCAAATCAAAAAGTTACTGTATGACGTTTTAAAGAAAATGATTTCTTGTTCTACTATGATTGAGATTTACAATGACGGATATATAAAATAAATTTGTTTTTTTAGTGAAGGTTGTTCTTTATTTTGTTTATCTCTTGAAAGAAATTTAATTTCCTAATTTCAATGGAGAAGGTAAGAATGTAAATCAGTTTGTCCATTTGAAAGAAGTTGATTTCATTGTTTGTTTCCTTGAAATCGGTTTTGTTTTTAAATATAAATCAAGATGCAAATTCGATTTTCAAAGAAGATGAAAGAACCAAAGAGTGTAACCTAGTCAAGTATTGTAATTTTTCTTTAAAAAGTTGCGTGGTGATGAGGATGGTAAAAGGTGAAGAAGATGGAAGGGAGAAAGTAAGGAAGAAAAAGGAGAACAAAATATTTATAAAAAAAAAAGTCAAAATATTTACAATAAACATCTCTGACGCGCTTTAAATTCGTGTAGCACACATACTATGCTTAGTCAACGAAAAGTGTTTCAAGACCCAATAAGACGCGACATGAGGTGTCTAAAATGAACAAAGCTTAATTGAAATGTCAAACTGAAAGTTTCTGCCTAGTTTAGGGGGCCACTAATGGGCTAGGCCTAAATGTTATTGTGGCATATATGTATGTATTTGAAAGTGTCTCTAGTATGGTCTTTTCTTCGGTTTAATCATGTGTTTTGGTATTGCTACCCCACTATGCTATTTTAATTGGAAATTATTTATGTAGTTTATGTCATTATTTAACATGTTTGATTTGAATAATGATGTCATTTTCTTTAGTTCTTTGATTAAAGCTATTTTCTTCTTTTTGCTTCAAGTAAGCTAGGTTGAACCTTTAGTATGATAAGCTGGCAGCTCCAGGTCTCCATGGTTGAGCGGGTATCGTTTATTGCATAAAGTGTGATGTTTGTCTAGTGTGCATTATGCTCTCTCTATTTTGTTTATACGGAAAAGAGCCTAAAATATCCTTGAAGTATCAGAAATGGTACAAAATTACTCTTCATCCACCTATTAGCTCGAAAATACCTTTCTCATCCACCTATTGACTCCAAAATACCCTTCTCATCCACCTTTGGGTCCAAAATTAACCACTTATATAATGATTTAAAATTTAAACTATTTTAAATATTTGANCTCAACTATTTATTATAATTTAACTTATTAATATAATTTATAAGCAAATCTACTACCCATCCATTACTAATTAAACCATACCTAATTAATAAGTCCGCCCCATTATTAATGCACAACAGGAAAACTACTACCAATGAGTGTTTCTAAAATTTTGAGGCGAAAATGTCTGCAGAAGTACATTATCAACATTCAAGTCCCCAATCAAAATATATTGTAATTCAAGTGTCTAAATAAAAATTACTGATAAACTTAAAAGTCTGACTATGTTCATATTAATTATTCATTCGCCTCAATTATGTGTGTTACTTAATAGATAATCTTTTTTATAAAAAGAAGATATTAAGGTTTTAATATTTAAAATAAATAATCAATATTTATACATTTATATTAAAAATAGTGCATCAATTAATTCGAGAGGTACTTCTTCTTTACCTTTAATCATAAATTTCGAATTCAAGCTTGAAACAAAATCCTATTACAAGTGTTTTCCTAAATAGGCGGCTCAACCTAAATTTAATTTGGGCTACAATTTGGACTCAAATAATTTTGAATGTCATTTTTCAGGAATCGGTAATTTCATCGTGCTTTAGGAGTGTTTAGGAAGATTTTGATATTAGAAATGATTTATTAATTGGGTGGGACTCAATTAGTAATGGGTGGGTGGGGGTACATTTATAAATGATATTAATAAATTAAATTATATCGAATAATTGAGCGCCAATTATTTTCAAAAATATTTAAATAGTTTAAATTTAAAAACCGTTAAATTGGTGGTTAATTTGAACCCAAAAGTGAATGACAATGGTATATTGGAGACAGGTGAAAAGGGCATTTTGGAACCAATAGGTGAATGGAGGATAGTTAATACCATTTCCAATATTTTGAGCGCATTTTAGGCCTTTTTTCGTTGTTTATATTTGGGATCTTGTTATCTGTCAATTATTTGTTCATAATGTGAGATGTTTTTGCTATGCCTTGCCTTACTCTCACTTAGCTGTTGTATATATTTGAATACAACTCCTGAGGGTATTAACAAAAGTGCTTAATACAGGTAATACAGGTGCTTGAAGAGCTGAATTACGATGTATACATTGAGTATACAATCCAATATACAGGGGAAAGAACTAAAATACAGCTCATATACGACAGTATATGGTCATTGTATAGGCTGATTTTTGGACACGAAAATAGGCCAAAGCCCAAGGAAAGTTGCAGCAGGTGTAAAAATGGCAAGCTCCATTATGGGTCATTTTGAGACTCGGGACAGGTTATGAAGATTTGAAATTTTGCCCAAATTTGATACTCTCTTCCTTTTTACATATATTGTATTGTTTTGACTTACTTTATTTATCCTATGGTTTATTTAATTAAATTCCCTAGATAGTCATTTCTCTTTATATTCAAAAAATATGATATTTATTTTATAGAAAATTACTTAGCTTTTATTTGATATTGGTCTTTATAAACACTTAAGTTATTTCCCCTTAGAAAAATCCCCTTAGATCTTTTCACTTAAGATAATAATAATAATAATAATAATAATAATAATAATAATAATAAGTAAATAACAATAAATTTTTTTTTTCTCTACTTAATTAAATTTTGAAAGTTATTTGAAAAGTCATTTTACTCAAATCGCCGGTCAACCGCAGGTAAGCGGGCATTCCGAAGGCCTAACATTTTACATTGAACTTCGAACCTATTTTCAAATCTACTTTATCTGTATAAATCTTTTTGAAAAACGCAGAGTTTTTTTCTTGATCTTTACTAAATAATTAAGTGGTGACTCTGTTTCTTTTGGAAATTCGATTTCTCTTAAATCATAAGTTTAATCGATTTTGTCGAAAACTTAGCCATTTTTCTTTATATTTATATTTTCGAGTAAAACACCTATATTTTCTTTAGTTTTATCCATGTTAGAAAAATCTAAAAAACTGTAAAACCTATTGCATTTTGAACTAAAAAAAATTATAAAATGAGAAACGAAAAACTCCATAAAAGCTTCAGGGTGGAGAAAATATTAGGCCATTTGGGAGCATATAAAGGAGAAGATTTATGGGTGGGAAGGTACAGAAAGCGTGAAGCGGTATTTCATTTCCATTGATTTATTAAATGACAAAATAGTTGCTGAAAAGTGATACATGGTTGTTTTTGGAATAATATGACCACGTGATTTAGGAAGGACCTTGGAAATTGATCTGAAGAGGTAACCGCTTAATAGTGAGTGACACATTTCAGTTATAAATTCATTCTATAATTATTATTTTTACCATTTTAAAAAGAGTAAAAAGTTAAATTTATTTTTTTACTTTGTTTTATTGGTCAAATTGATTAAATGTTACATTATTCTACAATTTCTCCTTTTCATATTACTGAATTTAATAGGGTAATACTGTAAATTTAGTTTTTATAGAGCTTAATAAATGTCTTTGTCATGAGTTTTTGAAATTATAATTGTGTCTAATTTTGGTCACTCGATACATGTATTTGCCGCGTCTAATTACATGTATCTCATATATACATGATCCAAAATTTGGTGTAATTTACTCTAAATACATTGAATCTAAGTGTATTCCTCTCTCTCTTTATATATATATATTATTAATTACCATCGATTAGAATCTCTACCTACCATATATAGTTAATTACACATTATATTTGTATATTATTTTCTTTTATTGTATTTACCATGTTAAATAATTTGACATGCATAGTTTTCTTGTAATCTTCTAAGGAAATAATATTCTTCATTCTAAAGGAATAAAAAATGGCCAAACATATTTATTTTGACATTCCAACTCAACCTTGTTCCATTTTAACCCTTCAACTCCAATTTTTACGTTCCATTACTCAAGGTTTTTCTCTTGTTCATATGATATCATAGCCTCTTCAAATTTTCTAAAGAATCAAAGAGCTTCCGTTGTAAATGGGTGACTATTACTCATACATTGGCGCCCGTCTTGTCACGCTGGAGCCTACACCCTTGATGTGGCCAACACTTGAAGACCATTTATGGCCCCCAAGCGAACCCTTGGCCTGACTTACTTAACTCAGTGGAAATCTAAACTCAACTTAAACAAGAATAAAACATATTTAAAAACAAATACTTCATAAATTAATCTGGCCAAAATGGCACTAAAGTCTCAGCAAGTAAAATAACTCCAAACTGAACTACTCACAGTCTTCAAAGCCTCTAAACTGACTGAAGAGGGATATTGGGATAGACCTCAGAATATCCTAAAGCTAAACTAGTAAAGCAATGAAAAATATGTCCTTTGGAATGCAAAGAGACTCACCACTAACTCTGGAACTCAATATGGATCAACGAAGCGCTGCATGCTGATCCTGATTACCTGCTTCTGCATTATAAAATGATGCAGGTCAACTGGAATTAGTACATTGACTGTACGAGTATGCGAGTTGGAGTGCTAAACACAACTATAAACCTTGAAATGGAGTAAGCATGAATTTACCTTGGCTCTACTTAACTCATAAGATAACAACTCAATATAAAGCAGTAACTACATATGCAATGTATATTTATGTAAAGTTGATAAAATAGTGTATTTCTTAGTTCATTAAAGATATAACGATAACAAACTCAGCTTTACTTATATATGAAAGTAATATAGTTCCGGCGGGAATTTCTCTAACCGACAACCACCACTATCGCAAATCTCCTTCAACTTTTCTCCGTTAATTTTTTGTTCATCGATCAGTGCACTTTCAATCTCCATAGTCTACATTCTTCGTCCTTGTGACCTTGATTTTTACATGTTGTGCAGTACGTGTGCAATTTTTCATAGACAAAATTTTTGCAACACCTCCTCAACGACACATGTCTTCTCATCTTTAAAAGCCATTCTAAATCTATCCGGAAGAGATGATAATAGATTAACCTCCACCTTTACCGTAGCTGCACTAGGCCTTTACTTACTAGTTGTTGCTTATCAACTTGTAGGGGTGTACCAGCGGCTGATGCTAGTGAAAACAGGGCTTGACGAGCAAAGCAATTGGGGTCTCCTCTTTTGGATTAAACCATGGTGTCCAATATTGAGTTCGACATTGTTATTGATTACTCACACCTTTTTCTTTTGATGTGATGAATGATACTACCCTAGAATACACCTCCATAAAGTTTTCCTTGTTCGATAATCTCACCAAAACATGACGATGATCCAGTAATCCCAAATTGCAATCTTATTTGATTTCGAAGTGTCGTGTAAAAACCTTTCTGAGATCAATCATATCAGGTCTCCCATAAGAGAACTTAGGAACAAGAGCATATTGCAAGTTCTCTTCTTGGATATAAAATTCCATATCTGAAAAGCTTAAACTCACTGTTGGTTCCCCGTGAACATATGTCACAGGTTTTAATTTTATTGGAAGTTTTCCATCAGATTTTTGAATGCAAGTTGATGGATTAGAAATAGATGCATAACTATTATGAAATTCACATCACAATTAAAGAAGATGATCAAATATGTCAATCAATTCATCCCTAAACCTACACCGCACATGTATATTTACCCGTAAACCTTAAATTACATTGGGGCTCAAAAACCTAGAAAAGTTATNATGGTGTCCAATGTTGAGTTCGACATTGTTATTGATTACTCACACCTTTTTCTTTTAATGTGATGAATGATACTACCCTAGAATACACCTCCATAAAGTTTTCCCGGTTCGATAATCTCACCAAAACATGACGATGATCCAGTAGTCCCAAATTGCAATCTTATTTGATTTCGAAGTGTCGTGTAAAAACTTTCTGAGATCAATCATATCAGGTCTCCCATAAGAGAACTTAGGAACAAGAGCATACTGCAAGTTCTCTTCTTGGATATACAATTCCAAATCCGAAAAGCTTAAACTCACTGTTGGTTCCCCATGAACATATGTCACAGGTTTTAATTTTATTGGAAGTTTTCCATCAGATTTTTGAATGCAAGTTGATGGATTAGAAATAGATGCATAACTATTATGAAATTCATATCACAATTAAAGAAGATGATCAAATATTCTTCCCTAAAACCTAAACCGCACATGTATATTTACCCGTAAACCTTAAATTACATTGGGGCTCAAAAACCTAGAAAAGTTATCCGTATATTCGTCCATCAAAAATAGCAACCAAATATAACGTACCTAATAATATATGTACTACTATATAATTGATAGATTAACTTAGAAAATTCTAAAGCAGTTAAAAATAAACCCAACCACACATAAAGAAAAATAAAAATTTAGCTTTTAATGTTGTATTTTTTTTAGTGATTCAAGCTATACTACAGACTTGGCTATGAGATCGTGTACTTGGAGATTGCATAAGTTTAAAATTGAGATTTCTGATTTAATCAGTATTCACTTTGTCTATGAGAATTTTTTAAAGTATTATTAATGATATTTTTATAATATTTAGATGAGGCGAGATAGATGATATAGGTTGGTATATTCACTTCACACGTTACTCATCTCCTCTCTCACATGTCGATAAACAATTAAAATGTTTTGGAAAAATGATATGGAATTTAATGAATTAGTTTACAGGCCCAAAATTGAGCAAATTAATTGTTTTTTTAAAAAAACTTATTATACATAACCATATTAGTTACATAGTGAAATTCTTGCTTTGAATTTATGTTAGAAGAATTTCCTAACAATATATACAGAAAATCAGGGATAACTATAAATAGTTTAGACGATCAAGTTATGATAATAAGTTCATATTTTTTTAAAAAATTCTTTTACTACGTCCAAAATCACGGAAAAAATAGGAGAAAACGCTACAAATAAAATTTTAATCCTTCATTTTATTTATGACAGATAGAGCACTCATCAATCCATTGTCATGAACTCGAAATTACAAAACTATGACAAATTCTATTTGAGTCAATTATATAAAATAAATTATAATTATTTTTTTAATAATTCATTTTCCATAAGGTCCGACTTGCACAGGCTTGCCATTCTCTCGTTAACACATAATTATCCGATTTAATAAGAAATAAAATTCTAACTCGAAAAATAAAAATAGAAAAGCTTAAAGCAGTAGATACCAAATCCTAGCACATAAGCAAAACAACTAATATCAGGTGTTTCAATACCTATTTTCAAAATGTAGCAAAAAATGAAAATCTCTAGTTGAAAATAACTTAGAAACCCTTTAATAGCTGTTAGTTACTTCTAAATAAAGCTCAAATAAGCACTATATAGCCAAAAAAAAACAAGCAGAATGACCAAAACATAACCTTAATTAATCTTTGATGGAAGGGACTAACAATAAAACGAAAGATCAAATAACAACGATATCAAAGTTAATGCCTTTGTAGGCAATAAAACGAAAGATCACATAATAGCGATATCAAAGCTAATGCCTTTTTAGGAAATAAGACAAAAGATCAAACAACAATGATACAAAGCTAATGCCTTTTTGGGCAATAGCCATTGAACTTTTTCAGTACAAAAGGAAAGATCACATAAGAACCATATTAAAGCATTAGTCCACTCTTCAATAGTCAAGAATTATGTTTATATGCTTTAAAGGGTTTTCAACCTCAACGTCACCTCCACCACCATGTTTGACAAATTCAGCTGGGGTCAGAAAACTAGCATTACAAGCACAAACTATCTTCAATTCTTTCTCTCTTCGTAAACGAGTATAACAACTATCCTTTTGTCTTCTTTCCATTTGGTCCGTCATAGAAAACAGAAGGCATCTTGTATAAGAATATTCTTAGCTTCTCTCCAACTTCTTTAGTACTTTTCCCTGACAACATTCATTATTTCTCATTAGTAGTTGCGAGAAACTCTAAAAAGCTAATTGATACAATTTTTGGTGAATTTACACAATTCTTTTTATTTTTGTAAATAAAGAGTGTTTCAACGAAATAATTAAAAGGAAGAAAAAATTTTATGCATCAATTAGGTGGTTGTGGGGTTTCAAGCTCAGTCAAACTTGAAGCAACACTTCCTTGTAATCCACCTGAAAACAACAAAGAAGAATTTCCATTAGTTATTAACGATGAACAATTCAATATCTTCAATTTTTTCAGAGTTAACACCCAAATTACCATTCAATGAACGCCATAAATTCAACTTCACATTCCTTGAATTTTCTCTGTTTTCTACAGTTTTGTCCATGTTAGCAAAATCTAAAAAATGAGAGAGTTATTGAATTTCAAACTAAAAAAATTATAAAATGGATAGAGAGAAACTCAATAAAAGTTTCAGGGCGGAGAAACCATTAGACCATATTGGGATATTATAAAGGAAAAATTTCAGGATGCAAAGGCCAAAAAAATGTGAAGGGGTATTCCATTTACATGGGTTAAGTGAAATGAAAAAAATATCCCCCTTGGATGAGAAAACATGTGAGACTCTCGTACGAATAGCATGACCATATTTTTTTATTTTTTAGTTTTCTTCCTTTTATTATGGTTACTTTTTTATTTGTTCATTTTAGTCGTAAATTTATTTTTATAACCCTTTTTTTACCACTTATAAAATAGGAAAGGTTAATTAAATGTAATTTTCTGCTTTATTTTATTGGGAAAATTTATTGAATGTTATATTATCTGATTATTTTTACTTTTGGCATTATTAACCTGAATTACATAAACAACATCGCTTTCACTAGATAAGAATATAATTAAGTGCCTTTTCGTTGGTTTTTAAAACAAAGTTATGACTCCTGCAAAATTTTGGTCCCAATATACATGTATTTCGGTCAAATAAGGTTTGAAATTAGTTGTAAATATCCAAGTATATTGCTATGTCTCTGACTCTCTCACCTGCCTTATTTCCTACATGTAATGCATTTGATAGAAAAATACATATATCTAGTGTATCTAATTTGAAATATGATATGAAACTATTAATTAGTGAGACAGTATGTAATTATCTCAAACTACAGGGATAATAATTAGTTAATAAGGTAAAAATATGTAATTATGAAGTTTTTTCAACTTCATACTCCCTCTATCCATATTAAGTAAATTATTGGGATATGACATATTTTTTAAGAAAAATATTATAGTACATAACTAATTGAAATGCTATTTTCCACTATTGTTCTTTATATCATTTTCAAACTATTCTCCTATAAAATGTTAAATAGTTAAGAACCTCATTAAATGAAGGATATATATGAATTGTCTCAACAATTCTCTTAAGTTTCGAACAATTCATTTATTTTAAAATTCTAAAAATTCACTTAATAAAGACAAAAATAATAAATCTATATCTTTTAACAAATTCTCATAAACTGGCCACAATGATTTTGTGTTAGTGGTGTAGGAATTAACGAGTTTAAGGATTTTTTAATTAGGTTTGCTTGCTAAATTTGAAAAATAATGTGTTAAATTTATTTTCAAAAAGATTGTGAGAATTCATCTTTTCGAGGTTAAATTATATTTCGTCAAATTCTAAGTTTTCATTTTCAATTCGGTCATTCAATATGACATATCAAATAGCAAAACATCATATTTTAAACTTGAATGAGAAATTAACTTTTAAGATTGTGTAACTTAAAACAGAGAGATTTGTTGAATGAAATAAGGAAGGAATAAACATTGATTTTGGGTGATATGAATTATGTATCCATGGGGGTTAGGGAGTAAAATATGGGATTTTGAAAAATTTTAAAACTAGTAGGGAATAATGAAAATTATGGAAATAAAAGGTGTGCATATATGCAATTTATCTTATTATTTATGTATTTTATTTTATTTGAGATCATGAAGATCCTTGCGATTTAAATTGATATATGTTGTGTTTCTACTAGATACATTAATTAAGTGTTGCCCATAAGATTTTAAATTTGCGATCGATACATTATTGTTCGGTAATTATTATGTATCAGGCACATTTATTATAAGTTTGAATTTACGTATCATAATTTTTTTTTATGATACGTAAATTCAAATTTATAATAAATGTGTCTGATACATAATAATTACCAAACAATAATGCATTGATCTAAAACTTAAAATCTTATGGGCAACACTTACCTATTTAATGTATCTAGTAGAAATGCATTGATCTAAAATTTAAAATCTTATGGGCAACACTTACTTATTCAACATATCTAGTAGAAACACAACATTTATCAATGTAAATTGAAAGGATCTTCATGATCTCAAAGAAAATAAGATACATAAATAATAATGTATGATACACTAATTAATTAGTTATGATACGTAAATTTGAATTTATACTAAACGTATTTGATAAATAACGATTACCAAATAATAACCCTTTTGATACGTTTAGTATTACATAATCAAAAGAGATGATTAGAAAATGACATCTCTACGACATTTAATCCTAAAACTGGGCATCTAAGCTTTGTCCAGGAAGAATGAGTCATTAATATATGGAAAACATTATCTAAATACCCATTTTATTTTACTATAATCTCTAAAATTTTCTACCATTTAAGAAAATTACAACCATCTCATCTCCATATCTTTATCCCCTCTCGGATATATCCCTCCTATCTCGAATACATCACTTCCTTCAGTAATGTATATTCACAATCAGTGAATTATGTATCCGCAGGTATCCTGATGTATCTGATTTCCTATAATTTGAAGAAATTTTTGTAATTTAAGAATCAATGGAGATGTGATGTAATTAGCTCTTAACACTGTAAGATTTATGTAATATTTACTATACCATATAACCCTTCATTAAAATTATTGTAGATGGTAAATATGTTAATTATTGTGGCCCATTTTGTCAAATAGTCCGCTACTTTGTTGACTTCTATAAAATAGTGGTGACATTAACATCATTCTTATTAATGCGAACGATCGTTTCTTTCGGAAAAATAACTTTGAACCCTCTATAAAAGTTAAAACTCCAAAATATAATTAACACATAAATGTTAAAAATCTTACAAGAGATCAGGAACAAAAACACTTATAAAGGGATAATTAGACAGTGACATTTTTATAATTTTTAGACAAATGGCATACATTGCTGATATTCACTCGCCTGTTACTTATCTCCTCTCTCACACGTCGATAAACACGTAATGTTTTGAAAAATGAGTTGGAATTTAATTAATTACTCAGTTTACTAGCCCGAACTTGTGCAAATTAATTTTAAACAAACTTATTATACATACCCATTATAAGTTACATAGTGAAATACTTGCTTTGAATTTGTGATAGAAGAATTTCCTAACAATATATACAAAAAGTAAGGGATATCTAAAAATAGTTTAGGCCATTGAGTTACAATAATAAGTTCATCTTTTTTTTCTTCAAATAATCTTTTACTACATTCAAAAACACTTAGAAAAAAAGTTATTTATGAAACATAGAGCACTCATCAATCCATTTGTCTGAGTTCAAAATTATAGAACTATAGCAAACTCTATTTAGATCAATAATTTAAATCAATTAAATTATAATTATCTTTTTTTTTCTAACTCAGTTTCCATAAGGTTCGTAACTGCAGAAGCTTGCCATCCTCTGATCTCGTTAACACACAATGTTCAGATTTAACAAGAAATAGAAATTCTAACTCGAAAGTTAAACTTAGAATAACTTAAAGTAGTATACCAAATCCAAACATATAAAGAGAACAACTAATATCAGGTGTTTCAATACCTATTTTAAAAAACGTAGCAAAAAATTAACAACCCAAGTTGAAAAATAACTTAGTAACCCTTCAAACCTGTTAGTTGCTTCTAATTAAAGGTCAAATAAACATTGATAGAAAAAAAACAAGTAGAATGACCGGAAAACAACATTAATATAGCTTTGATATGTTCATTGGACAACAAGAACTACAAGGCCGAAATAAGGACTGCAGATGCACAGGATTCCTTTAAGGATGGGGTGGTTGTTTTGGTGATTGGATGCTTAACCGGAAGGGATAAGTTAAAAAGGAAATTTTCCCAAGACATTTTTCCTCGCTCCGCAGTACAAGGGTTATTATTTTGTTTTGAATGATTTTTTTAGGTATGTCAAAGAAAATGATATTGATAGTATCGCAGAAGTGATTAATGAATCTAATGATATGAAGTCAGAGGTTTTGACCCGCGATCTAGGTTGGAACTCTTTTCTAATTCAATAAATATACTTGTTCTTCCATCCTCTTAAAATATTTTACTATTTCCGTTTTGAATACAGAACCTACTCATGTGTTAGATCCTCCAAATCTCTACCAAGCTGGCTCANAACAACCCAAGTTGAAAAATAACTTAGTAACCCTTCAAACCTGTTAGTTGCTTCTAATTAAAGGTCAAATAAACATTGATAGAAAAAAAACAAGTAGAATGACCGGAAAACAACATTAATATAGCTTTGATATGTTCATTGGACAACAAGAACTACAAGGCCGAAATAAGGACTGCAGATGCACAGGATTCCTTTAAGGATGGGGTGGTTGTTTTGGTGATTGGATGCTTAACCGGAAGGGATAAGTTAAAAAGGAAATTTTCCCAAGACATTTTTCCTCGCTCCGCAGTACAAGGGTTATTATTTTGTTTTGAATGATTTTTTTAGGTATGTCAAAGAAAATGATATTGATAGTATCGCAGAAGTGATTAATGAATCTAATGATATGAAGTCAGAGGTTTTGACCCGCGATCTAGGTTGGAACTCTTTTCTAATTCAATAAATATACTTGTTCTTCCATCCTCTTAAAATATTTTACTATTTCCGTTTTGAATACAGAACCTACTCATGTGTTAGATCCTCCAAATCTCTACCAAGCTGGCTCACCTGCAGAAGAAGTTCAACATGTTGAAGAAAAATCCAATGACTCTTTGGAAGATGGGAGACAAGTTGTTGATGAAAGAGAGATTGTTGTGGAGACTGAATAACATTTCAATGAGAAGTAGCACCTTACAAATACAGAATCAACTATTTTTGTTGCCCAAGAAGATGCTCCAAAGAAGTCATATGCATCAATTGTCAGTTCACAAACAAAGAAAGGGCCAACCAAAATCTATGCACCCACCAATAGTTCCAGAATAGTTCCTCCGAAGGTTGTAAAGCAGACGGTTGCTGCAGTACCACAAACCGCAGCTCCTGAAGCATCAAATCATACTACCCTAGTGGAATCGATGTATCTGAATCTAATTATGCTGAAGAGGAAGGTATAACATCTTGAAGCCTGTTTGAAATAAACTCATTACTTCCATCTTGTGATGGACACATCTATATGTCAGAAAAAATGGCATAGGAATGTTCGTATTTAATTTTTTTAGCAAATAAAGGAGCACAATAAGTAGATGTGTGTTGATTTTGATCTAGATGTTGTATTATTTGATCTGCTTGCAATTGTCATGTTCATTCTGCTTTTGACTTTCTCATTGCTGACAGTCCCTGCAAGAGCACATTGTCATCTAATTTACTTAAATTTTAAATTTTAATTAAAATTGAAGTAAATCAGATGTCTATGTACTCTTACTGGGACAGTAAATAATAATAAAGTCTAAAGCAGAATAAGCATAACAATGCTAGTAAATCAAATAACCCAACATCTAGATCAAACCACATTTACTTATTATGCTACTTCATTTGCTCAAAAATTAAATAGAACATGCCTATTTCATTTTTTTTGTCACACATAGATGTGTCCATCACATAATGGAAGTAATGAGTATATTTCAGGCAAGTTTCAAAGAAATTATATACTCATGTTCCGTATCATTAGTTTCAGGTTCATTAAATCCGCCAGGGACTGTAGTATTTGATTCTTCAAGAGCTGCAGTTTGTGCTACTGCAGCAACCTGCTGTTTTACAGCCTTTGGGAAGACATTCTGGAAGTATTTGTGGCTACCTAGAATTTGGATGGCCCTTTCTTCTTTCTGAAGTGACGATTGATGCATATGACTTCGTTGGAGAATCCTCTTGGGCAACAGAATTAGCGGATTCTGTATTTGTTGGGTTCTGATCCCCGTTGAAGTGAGATTCAGTTTCCACAACAATCTATCTTTCATCACCAACATGTCTCCCATCTTCCAAAGAGTAGTTGGGCTTTTACTCAACATGTTGAACTTCTTCTACATGTGACCCAACTTGATTGAGATTTCGAGGAACAACGACATGAGTAGGTTTTGGATTAAATATGAAGATAGTAAAAGATTTTAAGAGAAACCAAGAACAACTACACTTATTGATTTAGAAAAGAGATCCAACTTGGATCAGGGGTCAGAACCTCTAACTACACACCCTCAGTTTGATTAATCTTTTGCGAGACTGTATCAATCTTATTTTCTTCAACATACCTAAAAACATAACTTAAAACAAAATAACCGTTGTGTTTTGGAGCAAGGAAAAATGTCTGGCCGAATTTCCTTTTTTAACTTGCCTTCACCAAAATAATCACCCCATCATTAAAGGAATCCTATGCATATACAGTCTTTATTTCGACCTTGTAGTCCTTGTAGTCCAATGAACATATCAAAGTATTGATATTCCTCTCAAACATTAAGAAAAACAATAAGGTCTTAAATATGCATAATTTATTTATGAGCTAATTAAATTATTTACATATTTTTTTTTAAATTACAAAAATCTCATATAATTTATGGATTTCGAATACATTACTAGATTTCCTGATACATCAATGGACTTTAGGATACATAGGTGAGGGTGTATCCGTGAGGGGAGGGAATTATCAGAGAGGGGATATGACATAAAAATACATTAGCAGATATTCGGATACATAGATTAGTGGAGTGATGTACTATAGAGGGATCTGATGTATCAAAAAAAGGAGAGTGATGTATTCGAGAGGAAATTTTGATTTTTTTAAGTGATAGATAATTTTAAAAAGTTTGCTAAAATGAGAAGTGTTGTTTTAGGTTATTTATCCTTTTAGATTGCTAGATAGTATAGTCAAAACTTTGAAACTTGTTTTTTATGACTGATAAATCTGTTGTTTTGTCTCAAAATCTCAATGGATAACGAGTCACGTTTCATCCTTCTTTACTTAAAATACTAAACCCTTTTCACAATAGAGTTTGAGATCGTGACGTGCTTGCACCTCATGTCCATGTTGTACTACCTTTGCTGTTTATACCAAAGGCATTGAGGGCATAGTTCTCAAAACCAACTTTCCAATACCACCAACCACAAATATGTTCTATGAAAGCACAACCTAAAAGTTGTTACATCAAGCTTTCAACCTCACTTTCAAGTTCAAATAGAAAGTATTTTTTAGTGTTAGTAAGAACTACTCCTCTACAACACTCAACTAAGTGCCCATTACCAACAAGTACACCTATTACCTACATATGCTATAGCCTATAGGAACATAATTTGTATTATCTTCTTTTATTTTGATAGGTAAATAAGATTAAACTTACAAAACAATTAGTGAAGTTTACAACTTCTATGAACCAATAATTCTTTTGTAAGTTAAGTGTCTTATTTTATCACATTATTCCCACTCAATCTTTATCATTATTGTGGTTTTGCGCTAAGAGCTCATGCGATTGTCGTTATTATTGATCTCACAACAATTCTTTTATTATATTACGTCTTAAACAAATATATCTAATTTTATGATAAAAATGTTAGTTTTATTCCATTTGAAATACACACTAAGAGTTGTCTTAACCACTTAGTCTGATCACTAATCAACTCCTGTACGAAAACTAAACACTAATTAGTTGCCTTTTATGTTATGTCTTAAACACATATATCTAATTTTATGATAAAAAATATTAGTTTTATTCCAATTAAAATACAGACTAAGAGTTGTCTTAACCACTTAGTTTGATCACTAATCAACTCCTGTACGAAAACTAAACACTAATTAGTTGCCTTTTATGTTATATCACCGTCATCAATAATAACTCATCATTACTACCGAATTTGGGATTCACATTTCATCATGTGGCACCTCTCATGTATCAACAATTATTTCTTTCCAAAATAATGCATCAATATGCAATATCTCAACAAGAACATGAGAATATAATAAACTTTACAAAATCATTAATATATTTTCCCACTCTAACGTTACATTCAATCACATCACAATTGACAATCCCAACATTTATTAACATACAATTAAAAAACGTAGATTCTATTTCTTTTCTTTTCTTTCAATAATGTAATACAACCTTAACAAAACACCTCTACACTTTCAAAGTATTTCATAGTAGAGAGATAATTTTTCATTAAGTACCAAATTTTGTATGTATCATACAAATTAATAAATTAAAATGTCAAAAACTTCATTGCTTTGTTTTTCAACAAAAACCATTTGTATATTGTCATGACCCAAAACGAGCTGCGAGTGGCACCCACACTTATCTTACTAGGTGAGCGAACCAACAATCTAAACCCCAAGGTTTACCAGTATATAAATTTTGAATAGTAAATAAAATGCGGAAGATCCAAAACTCATTAACGAAATCAATTAAGTAAACTTCTAAAGTATAATACTTATCATCCCCAAAATCTGGAAGTCATCACATCAAGAACATCTGTCCTCAAATTACTAAGTCTATGATTATTTAAGAACTAAAATAAGTAGAAAGATGGTCCATGTCCGAACTTCAAAGACATCAAGACGTGAAGAAGAGAATCCAGCCCGAGCTAGGAATAATAGCTCACCCTGAAATCTGATGTGCTGAAGACTGGATAGAGTTGAGGACGAGTCGAAGTCAATGGTGCACTTGCTGCACTCCACAAAACAATAAGAAGGAAATAAAAGTAGGGGTCAGTACAAGTAACACGTACTGAGTAGGTATCATCGGCCAACTCAAAATAGAAAGCAATATATACTGAATAATAATATAAAATCAACCACAATACTTAACCGGTGTAAATCAACAAGTACAAGAACCATTGGCAACAACACCAAGCACACCTATGAGGACTCAAGCCTCCACACCATACTCATTTGGGAAATAGGTTCTTCGAAATTGAGTATATTAACATAATTCAAGATTACTTCTCTTTATTCTTATTGTGTCGGCACGTGACACTCCGATCCCCTAATGCTACGCGTCGAAACGTGACACTCCGATCCATTATTACTACTGTGTCGGAACGTGACACTCCGATCCATTATTCCTACCGTGTCGGAACGTGACACTCCGATCC
>NC_028637.1:76061125-76069034 GCF_001406875.1 Solanum pennellii | reverse complement strand
TCCTCCAGAATGGCGGCCTCTCCGATGACCACCTCTACCTCTAACTATTGGGGGTCTGTAACTCTGTTTTGGACAATACTTCATAAAATGTCCAGTATCCCCACATCCATATCAATTCCTGGAGTCAAGCATAGGTCTTTGTGAAAGTGACGAAGTCTGGGGATAACCTCCAAACTCATAAAAAGGCTGATTGGGCTGCGATGGACCTCCAGCTAAAGCCTGCAGGGAAGACTGAATAGGGCGGTTTTGGTAACCTCCTGAACTCTGCTCTCTGGAGTAAGAACCGCTAAACTCACCTCCCTTACGGAACTTCTTAGATGTCGACGCTATGGTGAAGTCGTCTGGCTTCACCCCCTCCACTTCTATCACAAAATCAACCACTTCCTGAAAGGATTTTGCTGCAGCAGCTACCTGTAAGGCTGGGATCCGCAAATTTGACCTCAATCCCTTCACAAAACGGCGAATCCGCTCTTCTGGACTGAAACAAAGCTTAGTGGCATACCTAGATAGTGCACGAAATTTAGCCTCATAAGCAGCAACATACATCCTTCCTTGCTCTAGGCTGAGTAATTCATCTCTCTTCCTATCCCTCAAAGTCCGGGGTATATACTTCTCCATAAATAAGCTAGAGAATGATGCCCAAGTCATAGGTGGTGCCTCTGCTGGTTGACACTCAACATACGACCGCCACCACCTTTTGGCATCCCCTTAAAACTGATAGATCACAAACTCCACACCGAATCGTTCTACTATGTCCATCTTATGTAGCAGCTCATGACAATCAACTAGAAAATCATAGGCATCTTCAGATTCAGCACCCTTGAATACTGGAGGTTTTAACTTTAAGAATTTAGTGAAAAGTTCATGCTGACCACTTGTCATTATGGACCCTGTAGTCAATTGAGGAAACGTGCCTACTTCAAATGAGGCATCCATGCGAGGAGCCACAGCGGCTGCATGTTGTGCTCCCTGAACCTGAGGTGCTGGTGCAGAAAACACTGGAGGTGTCTGGCCCTGATCAGATAACCCGCTAAGATAGGTAAGAACCTGGTTAATCATCTCTGGGGTAGGCTGGGGTGGTAATTCCTCATCTTGAACCTGCTCATTTTCCCCTTCTTCACCCTCTCTCACTACCTCATCAGTCGGTGGAGGAGTCACTGCCCTATTACTAGCTGGACCAGGTGTTTTTCCTCTTCCTCTAGAGGGCGTCCTCCTGCGACCTCTACCACGTCCTCTTGCCACTGCTCCTCCTCGAGCTACGGCCCCAATGGTTGGCTCAGACGCACCCTGTCCTGCCGGTGCTGGTGTTGACACAATTGTTGCTCTAGTTCTAACCATCTGCGAGATAGAGTGAGGATGTCAGATACCAATTTGTATCACCTAGATACCAATTGGACCCAAGTAATAGCACGAAAGAAAGAAAGAATGGAGTTTTCCTAAAGTCCTATAGCCTCTCAAAGAAAAGTAAGGGCGTCCCCCTACCGTTCCTCAAGACCCTACTAGACTCGTTCTTGTGTGATGAGACCAACGAACCTAAAGCTCTGATACCAAGTTTGTCACGACCCAAAACGAACCGCGAATGGAACCCACACTTATCTTACTAGGTGAGCGAACCAACAATCTAAACCCCAACGTTTACCAGTATATAAATTTTGAATAGTAAATAAAATGCGGAAGATCCAAAACTCATTAACGAAATCAATTAAGTAAACTTCTAAAGTATAGTACTTATCATCCCCAAAATCTGGAAGTGATCACATCAAGAACATCTATCCTCAAATTACTAAGTCTAAGAGTATTTAAGAACTAAAATAAGTAGAAAGATGGTCCATGTCCGAACTTCAAATACATTAAGACGTGAAGAAGAGAATCCAGCCCGAGCTCGGAATAATAACTCACCCTTAAATCTGATGTGCTGAAGACTGGCTAGAGTTGAGGACGAGTCGAAGTCAATGGTGCACTTGCTGCACTCCACAAAACAATATGAAGGAAATAAAAGTAGGGGTCAGTACAAGGAACACGTACTGAGTAGGTATCATCGGCCAACTCAAAATAGAAAGCAATATATACTGAATAATAATATAAAATCAACCACAATACTTAACAGGTGACAATCAACAAGTACAAGAACCATTGGCAACAACACCAAGCACACCTATGAGTAAAAAAGCCTCCACACCATACTCATTTGGGAAATAGGTTCTTCGAAATTGAGTATATTAACATAATTCATGATTAATTCTCTTATTCTTATCGTGTCGGAACGTGACACTCCGATCCCATAATTCTACGTGTTGGAACGTGACACTCCGATCCATTATTACTACCGTGTCGGAACGTGACACTCCGATCCATTATTCCTACCGTGTCGGAACGTGACACTCCGATCCCCTAATGCTACATGTCGGAACGTGACACTCCGATCCATTTATCTCATTATTTCAGTTCATCAAGTTTTCTCTATGTCAAGTGTCATCTTAATAAAGAGGATTTAATATTGAAGATTCAACAGTCTCATCATTCTAACCACGACAATTATACGATCACACCATACAAACACACAATCAAGTATATGGAAGACTTTACAATACCACCCAATACATATCAATCGCTATTTAGAGTTTATCTATCACATAGAAATAAACCATAACCTACCTCCACCGAAGAATCGTGATCGAGCAAGCTATCTCCCCAATGCCTTTTTCTTTCCTCTTCTTTCTCTCTTTCTCGCTCGTTCTCCATCTCTGCTTCTTTTTATTTTTCTTCTCCAGATTCTTTTTCTTTTACCCTAATTATCATATAGTTCATTATGATAAAAGTAACCCATTATTTATTTTAAAGTTATCTCCTTTAACCCCCATGTAAATAAATTATTAAACTTACCCCACTAATTTCATAAAGTTTGTCATGAATAGTCCAAAACAACCCTTTAAAAGTTTTAGCAGAAATCCGACCCAGTTAGGTTTACGCAACTTGTGACGGCCCGTCATATCTGCGACGGTCCGTCCTGCAGGTCCGTCACAAAGTTCAGAGAGTCAAATTTAGTAAAGAGGTTTGTGACTGTCCGTCGTGTCTACGACGGTCCGTGCTGCAGTTCCGTCGCGAAGTTCAGAGAGTCGATCTCAGTACCCAGATATCAGAGTTGAAGTGTTTTGGAACGAAGGTCCTCGACGGTCCGTCGTGACCATGACGGTCCGTCGCCTGATCCGTCGACCCAGTCAGTTATTTTCAAAATAATTTTACTGCTCGAACCTACTAAACAGGTTGTTACATATATGTAGGAAGATATTCACAAATGTTACACAATAATAAATTTCACATCTAGTATTATTTATATGTTTCAAGACGTTCAAAAGAATTAAGTCTAAATTATGGATGCTCAAAACACACAAACATGTAACTTCTTAGCATGTTCAATTTCAACACAAATTTATGCATCAAAAGCAACCCAAATATGATTGCTTATCCATTCAATAAAACTGTTATAAGTTAATGATCTCTAAATCATTCTATCAAACAATAAGTATTTAACAAAACATTCTGTCATCAGATTAATGTCATCTATCTCAACTACTCTAAATATTGTAAAATATGTCATTTTTTAATTATGTCTAGTCGATTATTTGTAATTTTGTTCCTCTCTCGTAAGATTTTAAAATATTAATGTGTTTATTAGGTTTTGGGGTTCAACCTTGATAAGTATTTCTATGTTATTGCTCGACTAAAAAAAATTCATTTCTTGTTAATGTAAGTTGATTTCTTGTGTGTTAAGATTTGCTATCAACTGTTATCAATAAGGTATTCTGAGTTATAATTTCTATTTCTTGCTATATCTAACAATTTTGTGTTAATATATATGTTATCCCTCTTTAAGTATGTGTATTTTTGTTCTTCTCGTAAGATTGCAGTATTTTGAGTTGATTAGAATTTGGGGGTTGGATTTTTAAAGGGTTTCTAAGTTATTTTTTGACTTAGATTTCATTTGTTGATAAATCATTTTAATAATTTTGTTAAATTTTATCTTACTCAAACAAGAGGTTTCAACTTTTAATCATATTTCCATAAGTATCATTGACTCGAATATTAAATCGTATATACCACTTTAGACAATATCAATATTTTCCATTTATATGTGAGTTTAATAAGATGAATTTTTCCATTCTAAGAACGTTAGTAGTTCTGGAATCCCTAATATATATAAATCATTTTTCTTCAACTTGGGTGTAATGCACAAGTATATTCGGTACCATACAAATCTAACATCTGATCTTTGACATATTAGTCACAACCCCACATGATTCACTTTAGAGATGACCACACAAATATATCATCTGCTTAGTCAAGTTTTTCCTTAGCATAATATTTATTTCTCCAAATTTGAGAAATCTATTTGGCTCAATTTTCCATACACAATATTAAAACTTTAAATATATAGTATTGTCACATACCTTCTTCATGAACACAAGAAGTCCAATTATTCTCCCAGTTGAAAACTTACATGGAGTATGCTTGAAGTTGTCATTTGTCTCCATTGTACATATCAGATTCCCCATTGTCTCTTGATTATTACTTTGTTCGTCGGCCAGTGGTGATATCAACCCTATCAATTTTACAGGCTTCGTAGTATTTTTCAGAAGAAATAAAGTATATGAAATATTCTTAAAATTGTTCAAAATCTTAGTGAAAAATGTTTTATCATGAATATTTTAGGAAATTCTCATAGCTTGAAGTGTGCCTATCAATCTTCTACTGCCAAATACAAGCAAAAGAAGCATATATAAGGTGTAAAATATTGGATAGAAAAATCTACCTTCAATGTAATAAATCAATGGAAATAAAGTGACATTTACAATTTAACTTAGAATTGCAGTAAAGAAATGACTCATAATTAATGTATTTGTGTTATAAATAGACAGGGGTTAGGAAACAGGTCAATGAAGACTATTTAGGACATTTAATTATCATCAGTAATATGTTAGAATAATTAAAATATTAAATATTCATCAAAAGTTATAATTAAATGAACCTAGACACAAGTATGAATATTTTATTTTGAGAACTAAAATAATTTTTTTCAACAATTTTTACATAAAAAAATATCTTTAGACAACAAATTAACTATCAGTCAGAATTTCCGTAATTTAAATAAACAGGAACAATCACAAGTTTTTTCTGATTTTTCAGTCAGCACCACAAAATTAGTTTCATTAACCACATATCACTCCAGAGCATGCAATTAAGCTCTACATATCAGTTTCATTAACCACAACTGAGCTTTAGAGGCAAAAATGTTCAAGTTTTCAAAAATTTGAATTGTTGCTATTACTGAAGATGATTTAGGATTAGTGAATACAATGTATCTAGTATAAATTAAACCTAACTTGATATCACGAGATACATGTATATGAATATATCTGAACGCATCAAGATCTAAAAAAATCTGTAGAATCGCAAATCAGAATGTATCTAAATAATTAACTCTTGAGCTAATGGAATTTCTATAATTTTTCTAATAATGTTTGGTTATATTGGACCTTTTTTAAAAAAAATAACAAATCACAAAATAAATTTCAAGTTCGAAAGAGCAATTTTAATACGTTTTTCAAGTGAATACTTGTCTAACTAACAAAGTTTCCACTTTTGTTTTTATCTAAACCTAGCTCGATTTCTAAATAGGGGTACTTTAATGGGATTCTTCATACTCCAGCACTCCCTCCTAAGACCACACATGCAAATTTGCACTCATACAACTCAAGTCACGAGGTTTTTCCTCCTCACGCTTTATTATAATAGAATTGAGATAAGGCATAGGTTCTTTTTGAATTTATCTAGAAAATTCTAATACTCACTTGAATTGAGATAAGGCATAGATTCTCTTTGAGTTTATCTAGAAAATTCTAATACTCACTTGAATGATCATGTCGATGTATTACACATTCCAAATTACTCTAAAGTAAATTTATTCACTCCTAAAATTGAAATGACAAAAGATAACCAAATAAAAAGAAACACGTGACTCAGGAAAATTAAAGTGTAAAAAACCAATAAAAATGAAAATCCTCCTTACCCTCCACAACCTAAAAGCATCACAACGACGATAGTCGATCTAGTGGTTTTGATCATTGTGGTTGTTTGTTAGTTGTTTATATCTGAAAGTGCGGAACTCATTGGAAGGTTATCAGAATCGTGAAAGAAGCTTCGAGCTCACTAGAACACCTGCAAAATAAATAATAAATAAAATAAAAAAGGGATATGGAAAAGGGGTCTCATTCGGTGTTTGTTGATAATTGATTTGAAGTTTTCGGTGGCTACTAGTTTGTCAGAAAAGAAGAGGGAACACCGTTGTGGAGGTACGGTTATGGTGGTGATGAGTAGGGTGTTCTTTGGCGCAGAAGACGAAAAAAATTGTGGTATGAGTTGAAAAACTGAATAAATAAAGTGAGTGAGATTTATTGATGAAAAATATAATTATTAGATAATTTAATAATTAAATTAGGAAATAATTAGTATAAAATATAAAATTAATAAAGAATTTTAATCATATAGAAAACCTCTTTACATTTTCCCACTTTCGCACATGAATTATATTTTGTATACCAACAATTAACTTAATATCCTCAATAAGTTTATTACAATTAACTGATCATTAGCAATGTTTGTAATGATCTAATTTCATCGTCTTCTATTTCATACAATATTTTTTAAAAGTGATAGGTACAATGATCAATTGTTCAATATCTACCTATACATATATTTTAAGTTATTATTATACACGATGATAATATTATTATACCGGTTGACACAATATCATAACATTAGTGATCTCCAAAACAGAAGAAAGAATAAGGAAAAAAATGTAGATAACAAACAAATCAGAAAAAAAGCTTTAATTAAGCCTAATACAGTTAGTAATTTTCAGAAAATAACAAAAAAATAAAAATGACAAACTTGTAAGAATAAATCATTATTTTGATATTCAAGAATCAATCAAAACAATGATATTTTTTTAAACTGAAAAATTATTCAAATAACCGTATACTTTTTAACTCCGAACCACAGTGGTTAATAGATATATTTATTACTCTCTGCAGTGTGATTTAAATATGATTAAAGTAATTTTTTGGTACATATAGTAGATGTTGAACCCCCTTTCGCTATTTCATATTTTTCAGATTTTGGGTGCTTTTATTAAAAGTTCTAGCTCCGCCACTACTTCCTCGAGTCTATACGAAGAAATAAAATTAACAAATAATCTTAAATTTTAAACAATTCATTTATTTTCAACTATGAAAAAATTTTAAAAAACATTAATACAGGGAGTTAAAATAATCTGATAATATGATACTTAATAAAATTTACCCAACAAACAATCAGGTGATACAACATTTAATAAATTTTGCCCCAAAAAAACTTTGAAATCAACATCGAAATGCATAAATAATTTTTTTCACATCTTTAGTTTCAAAATGAAAACTTTTCGCAAATTTTCATGTAGTGATTTTTCAGACACGTGTCAAGCTCCATTCTGTTTCTCAGTAGGTAATTACAACGGTCTGGTGTCATTTTCAGTTGGTTACTTCTTATTTAGACTTAATCTAAATTGTATTTTTGGATCAATTTTTCAAGTCCTTTCTTAAATCATGTGACAAGGAGCTATGTCGTCATTAAAACTTACACCCACAGAAATAAAAAACCTCTTCACGTTTTTTCTCTTTCACACTCATGGATTATATTATGAATACCAACTCTTAACTTAATATCCTCAATAGGCTTATAACATTTAACTGGTCTTTAGCAATTTTTTAATGAACTTATTTCATCGTATTCTATTTCATAAAATTTTTCAAAAGAAATATGCACATTGATCAATGTATATTAATATTTCTTGAAATATATATATATATATATA
>NC_028637.1:76054055-76060325 GCF_001406875.1 Solanum pennellii | reverse complement strand
TCGTTTATTTTGAGTCTTAAGTTAGTCTTTGTTAGTGTTATCATTGCTCTTATACATCATTGCTGCAATAACTTTTGTTTTATGTAATGTATAATGTTCATATTAAGATTTTGATACATAACTCTAATGTTGTTGAATCTTTGATTCGTGTATATAACGTTCAATATAAATATATTTGATATATAAACTTTGTATATTTATCACACACACCAAAAAGAGGCTATTTTGAAACAATTACATGTATATTGTATTTTTTTTAATTTCAAAATATAGTATTTCTCAAACAAAACAAAATACATAAATATAGTTTATCATACACAGTATTTTTAGTAATGATACGTAAATTCAAATTTATACTAAATAATACATAACTATTACCAAACAATAATTATCTATCTCAAACAATTACTATAATGTATATTTTTTAATTTTAGAATTTAGTATTTCTCAAACATAATAAGAGACATAAACAATAATGTATCATACACTATTTGTTAGTTATGATATGTAATTCAAATTTTTACTAAATGTGTCTGATACATAACAATTACCAAACAATAATGTATAATTCTCAAACATAAAATATTATGAGCAACACTTACTTATTTAATGTATCTTGTAGAAATACAACATTTATCAATTTGAATCAAAAGGATCTTCATGATCTCAAACCAAATAAGATATATAAATAATAATGTATTATGCACTAATTGTTTTTTTGTTATGATACGTAAATTTGAATTTATAATAAATGTATCACATACATAACAATTACCAAATAATTATGTATCGATCTCAAACCTAAAATCTTATGGGCAACACTTTCTTATTTGGTGTACCTAGTAGAAATACAACACTTATCAATTTAAATTGAAAGGATCTTCATGATGTATCTTCTCAAAAAATTTGATAATTTTTAATCAAAATAGAAAGAATCTTCAATGAATTACGAGAATAATTATGAAATTCAAAATTTTCAACAATTTTGAATTAAAATGGAAAAGATCATCAATGATATTGAGAAGAATTTTGAATCTCAAAATTTTCGACAGACTTGAATAAAATCGAAAAGATATTCCATGAACTTGAAGATTCACAAAAAAAATTGTTTGTCCAACAACAATTCCGTACAATCCTTCATAGCTCACCTCGCTTTTCAAAATTTCGACAAACTTTTTTATGAAACAGAAAGAACGATTGGACAACAAGAAGAAATTTTTTTTTATTTGTTACACTATAGGATCTTGAATTATGACAAATATTTGAATAAAATAACATAATTCATGAAATCTTAATTTAATTTTCAGCTTTTCCCCTTTATTAGTGAAACAAACGGGTACTATAAGATTTTAAATTGATTTTACAACTTCTTTTCCTTAATAAGTGCAACAGACTGATACAAAATGTATCAACAATAATGTATCTTAATTCTTAATTATGTATCTGAAATGCCTAAAGAATATGAGATTTATGTAATTACAAAAAATAATAGGGATAGAAGGTAATTAAGGTTTTACACTATGGTATTTATGTAAGTTACACAATTATTTAAACTGAAAAATATAACTCAAATAATTGTATACTTGTTAACTCCAAACCATTGTAGTTAATGGATATATTTATTATTCCATGCTGTGTGATTTATATATGATTAAAATAATCTTTTATTTACATATATTAGATATTGAACTCTCTTTCGCTATTTCATGTGTATATTTTTTCAGATTTTTAACCCACTTATTAAAATGTTGGATCCGACAATACTTCCTGGAGTCTATATGAAGAAAAGAAATCAACAGTTATCTTAAATTTTAAACAATTTATTTATTTTAAACTATGAAAAATTAAAAAAAAAATCATTAAAATAGAGAGTTAGAATAATCTGATAATATGAAATTTAATAAAAAATTTCCAAAAAACAATTAGCTGATACAACATTTAATAAAATTGCCCAAAAAACATTGAAATGAACATTGAAATGCATGAATAATATTTTCACATTTGTAGTGTGAAACTGAAATCTTTTTGCAAATTTTTATGCAGTGATTTTTCACACACGTGTTTAGTTCCATTCTGTTTCTCAGTAGATAATTATAACGGACAAGTGTCATTTTCAGTCAGTTTTAGACTCTAGCTAAACTGTGTTTTTTAGATCATTTTCCCAAGTACCTTCTTAACCACGTGACAAGGAGCTATTTCTTCANAAATGAAATACCGCTTCACGTTTTTCCCACTCTCACACCTCAATTTTTTCCCTTTATAATCTCGAAATTGACTGAAGGTTTCTCCCAGCATTCATCAATAAAAGTGAATTTCATACTTCCATAGAGGTTTTTATCCTATTAAGTTTATTTAGTTTGTAATTCAATAACATTCTAATTTTTTTAATTTTTGCTAACATGGAGAGAGTAATTCAATAACTTTCTTATTTTTTTAGTTTTTGCTCACATGGAGAGAGCTAATTATCAAGACAAAGGAAAAAGGATTGTAGAGGATGTGAGTGTAGAGCTAATGTTAGGGCTGAGTTACTTTGGGGCTTCTTCGAAGAAATCGAAGATACCGAACCGTTCTTCGTCAATAGTTAACGGTGAGCATTCTTATAATAACAGTAATACATATGTGAATTATTTTCAATTTTAAGTCATCAGGCGTGCTTTGTTGCCTATGGAAACTGAGGCTGAGTGGAGGCAACGTAATAATCCTTTTTCAATTATGAAGTCATATTCATTGCCGATGGAGACTTAAATGGAGTACTGGAGGTAAAGGAATTATCAATTTTCTGTTACCAGGATGTATTCATTGCCACCGATGGATACTGAAATGGAGTAGAGCAACAAAATTATCCATTTTCTGTGTTAACAAGAGGTCTTCGTTGCCGAGGAGTCTGAAGTAGAGTACTTGAAGCAAAGAAATAATCCATTTTCTGTTACTAGGACGTCTTCGTTTCCGATGGATACTGAAATCGAGTGGAGGCAAAGGTTAGAGGCTGAAATGGATTGGAGGCGAAGAATGGAGACTGAAATGGAGTGGAGGCGTAGAATGAATACTGAAATGGAGTGGAGGCAATGTAATGATTCATTTTCAATTATGAAGACAGCTACGTTGCCGCTAGTGGAGACTGAGATGGAGTGGAGGCAAATCAATGATCCATTTTGTGTTATGAGGACATCTCCCATGCCTCTAATGGAACTTAACTGGCATGGAGGCAAATGAGTGATCCATTTTTTTTTTTAACAGGATGGCATCGTTGCCACCAATAAAGACTGAGGAGGAGTGGATGCAATTGAGGAAAAGTGAAGGTAGTTTGTCTTTGTCATGATAATTTTCTGACCCTAGCTGAATTTGTCAAACATGTTGACGGAAATGATGTTGAAAAATGGTGATGCATAACATAACAAAACAAGCGAGATGCCAGAAAAAAATTTATCATCTTAGATAGGAGGAACTTAGTCTTGTACAATAACAAGGAAAGATGAAATAACAACAACGACATAAAGCTATGCCTTTATTAAGATAATAAAGCGTTTTCAACATCATCTCCACCAGCATGTTTGACAAATTCAGCTGGGCTCAGAAAATTATCATGACAAAGACAAACTATCTTCACTTCGTCTATGTTCTTACACGAGTATAAAAGTTCTTCAATTTTCTTTCTTTTTGGTCCTTAACCTTTTGTGTAGACATTAACCATATTGAGCACGAAGTTTCTGAACTTCTCTGAAGCAATTTTTTTCTCTGAATACACAAGTGATTTCTATTCAATTAAATATGATTTCACATCGAGAATTAAAGGTAAAATTATAAATTATTTCCACTTAAATTTTGGTACAAATTAAAATTGAACAAATATCTATATAAATCAATTCGTAAAATCCTGATACCTTAAGTAGGACGTTTTTGGACTTCAACCTTAGCTACACTTGAAGAAACACATCCTTGCGATCCACCAGCATGGAAACATCGATGAATATTTTATTAGTTATTCACAAAAAATGATTCATTTTTTCGAGAGAACATCAAAATTACCAGTCAATGAAAGCCCTAAATTTTCATTCGCTACATTCCTTGAAGTTCCTATTGTTGACACCCAATTTTGGACCTCCACATATAAATTAACTTTTGAGCTTAATTAATTTCGAACGATTTAAAATAATTAGCTTTATAAAATCTAAAATATTTTTCAAGCTATTTTAGAGTAATTTTAGTAGCTTTTATAATTTTTAAATAGTAAATATGTTTTATGTAATTAGTTTATTTTATAAATATTTGAAAATAATCCTAAAAAAGTTTTTAATTTTGGTAAGTATTTTATAACATTAGTTTAATTTAAATTATGGTTAATTTTAAAAATCAACAAGTTTATGGTTGAATCAATTATTTTATTTTTTAAGATTGAGAATCTCCTAAATTGATTATATTAATTCATCTTATTTAGATTTTAACTGAATTTAAAAATTAAATTCGATTTGACTAAACTAATAATTCATTTAGCTAACTAATATCAAAGGACCAAATTATGGGCTTTTATAAAAGCATTTTTTTCAGCAGCCCACTCTTTTGTTCTTAATTCCCGGCCCATTTCCTTATCCCCAAAAGAAATTCATTTTTTTCAGCTGTGTGTCGTTAGGTGGTTTATGTTTTCAAGTAAAGAAATCAGCTTGTTCCAGGCATATAACTGTATTTCATTTTTCCTTTATTGTATCTATTTTCTTCTTTTTGCTTCAAGTAAGTTAGCTTGATCCTTTATATGACAAGTTGGCAGCTCTAGCTCTCCATAGATGAGCGGGTATAGTTTCTAGCTCTAGTGTGCATTATGCTATCTCTATTTTGTTTATATTTGGGATTTTATTATATGCTAATTATTTTTTCATAATATGAGCTGCTTTTGCTATGCCTTGTCTTAGCTTTTAGTTATCTCACTTAGCTGTTGTGAGTTTTCAAAATTAAGAAAGCTCCCTTCTCTTTATCTGTTTATGACCATACACTTAGTTTCTCAAGTGAACTATGTGGTTATCTTCACTATTAATTAATTACTTCACAATATGTTTCTTAGCATTTGTGTTCCTATTCTAATTCTTTTTTTCCCCATATATTTGCATTTCCTTTGCACTTCAGGTGGGTGGAAACCCAAAACTTCTTTATTGAAATAGCCTTCATCACTATTCGAATTTCGAAAGCTGAATAGTGAAATGGAAGATAGAATACAGGTCAACCAATTAAAAAATCAAACTACTAACCAAATAGTAATAAATCATAATATTATATACTCACAAGTCGTTATTATAATACAACATTCATTTAACCAACAATTCTTATCATATAGCTGCATCTCACTCACAATCCATCACGAACTCTTATTACCATCATACTTAGCTAGCTCATTATATCACCACGATGTCAACCATTTCACCAATATGACACCTTAAATCTAGTTATACAAGTAAAAATCAAACTAACTCAATCTCATGTGCACTTTCTTACTAAAATCTTCAATTATCTTCACACAAGCATATCCTTTGAGACTTCTTTTACCCATAAGCATGTCATTCTGATATATATTCATCCCCTTTGACATTAAAATCAAATCATCGGTCCTTATTTTTAACCTTCGCGATACACTTCTCAACTTAGCACATTACTATCGTATCAACGATTTACCACTAAAATTTTACTTATAATACAATTCCTAACTTATTCGTCTTTAGTAACAAACTTGTTGGTTCCTCAAATATGAATGTGACATTAAACCTTATTATACAAGCATGTGATACAAAAGATAACTCCTTATGTAGTTAGTATTCACGCTTAACAATAAACGTATCCGTTTTCATATACCACTATGACCATATCATGAAAGTCTATTAAATTCACCATCAAAACTGTAACGACCTGTTTAGTCGTTTTGAGCAGCAGATTTTATTTCTGGAAAAACTGGCTGAGACGATGGAACCCACGACGGACCGTCATGGGCACGACGGACCGTCGAGGGAGTCTCGTTCCAAAACACTTAGAATTCTGAAATTTGGGTACTGAAATCGACTCTCTGAACTTTGTAACGGAATGGCAGGACGGACCGTCACAGGCGTGACGGGCCGTCACAGAATCTTGGTGAAAATCTAGTCTCTGAACTCCGTGACGGAGCAGCAGGACGGACCGTCGCAGGCACGACGGCCCGTCACAGACTGTTGAAATCCCAGGCTGGTTCGGATTTCTGTTAGTAATTTAAGGGGCGTTTTGGACTATTCCTGCTTTAATTATAAAGTTAGTGGG
>NC_028637.1:76020151-76046951 GCF_001406875.1 Solanum pennellii | reverse complement strand
GTGATGACTTCCAGATTTTGGGGAATAATAGATGTTGAATTTTAGAAGTTATTGAATTGGCTTTTATTAATGAGTTTAAGTCTTCCGCATTACTTTCTGTTGATATTAAATTGAAATGTTAGGGTTTAGATTGGTTGGTTCGCTCACCTAGGAGGGTAAGTGTGGGTGCCAGTCGCGGCTCGGTTTTGGGTCGTGACACATCATACCTACCGAGAAGATCATATCCAAATAGGTCACACATTTTTACCCATCAAATAACTGTAAAATATTATCAAATTAGTTCCGTATTCAGCCCAAGCTATATGTATTATTTCGTAGGGCAGGTCGATAACAAAAGATATACACTCCGTACTTCTAACCGAGTACCTATCAGTACCATTAACTTTTGAGCTTAATTAATTTCGAACGATTTAAAATAATTAGCTTTATAAAATCTAAAATGTTTTTCAAGTTGTTTTAGAGTAATTTTAGTAGCTTTTATAATTTTTAAATAGTAAATATGTTTTTATGCAATTAGTTTATTTTATAAATATTTGAAAATAATCCTAAAAAAGATTTTAATTTTGGTAAGTATTTTATAACATTTGTTTAATTTAAATTATGGTTAATTCAAAAATCAACTGGTTTATGGTTGAATTAATTATTTTATTTTTTAAGATTGAGAAGCTCCTAAATTGATTATATTAATTCATCTTATTTAGATTTTAACTGAATTTAAAAATTAAATTCAATTTGGCTAAATTAATAATTCATTTTGCTAACCAATATCAAAGGACCAAATTATGAGCCTTTATAAAAACATTTTTTGCAGCAGTCCACTGTTTTGTTCTCAATTCCCGATCCATTTCCTTATCCCCAAAAGAAATTCCCAAATGATAGAGCAACAACAATTCTATTTCTGGAGGTTTCTTCGTCCAGTTTCGTTCGCTACCCGGGAAAAGGTAATATCTACTCCTTTGTTTATTTTTTATTATGTGATGAGTTTGTCTCTGTTAGGTTTTCTTTGGCTTCATTCTCACTCGGGTCGAATGTGAATGGCCATGGTTTATTATCTTTATTGGTGGAATAATTGGCTGATCATTGTGTTATTCATCGATTAGATGTTCAAATCTTTTTGTAATTGCTTAAGTTTATCTTTCGTGTTATTTCGAATCACATGTTCGTCTTACTTGGATTCTTATGCCTAACGTGTTCTTAAGAATTAGCTCCTTTGATGTCATTTGTTTGTTGTTAGATCCTTTGGCTCAATTTTGTTTCTTGGAAGCTACGTATGTCTCCGTTTTGCTTTGTTCGAAATCGTTTTAAGTTCATTTGGTCCAGCTGTTTGTCGTTATGTTGTTTCTGTTTTCAAGTAAAGAAAATCAGTTTGTTCCATGTATATAATAATTTTATTTCATTTTTCTTGTACTAGCATGCCTTTTCTCTTTTATATAAAGTTATGTTAACCACTAATCATTTGTTTACCATAATGTGGACTGCCCTTATAAATTTTATGGATAACTTATCGGTGGCCCCTTAAAGTTGGCATCAACATTCACATGGACACTCTAAGTAAGATTTGTTCATTTTTAGCACCTCATGTCAAACCTCATTGTAACATTTTGACACTTTAATGTTTTCAAAACCACATTTTAAATGTGTACATCCAGACGCCTCTTATGTGAAAAATAAACAAATCTGACACGTAGAAATTTTATTTTATTCTTTAATAAATTAGAGTTACTTTCTTTTTATTTCTTCCAGATCCCAAACCTCATGTCCCACCCCTTCTCTTCTTTCTTCTTGTCTTTCCTTTGCCTTTTGATTTGTTCTTCTCCTTCAAAAAGACAAAGAGCATAGATTAGTTCACAAAGTAAAATACGTTGGAGAATATAAAAAATCATATCAAATCAAAAAGTTACTGTATGACGTTTTAAAGAAAATGATTTCTTGTTCTACTATGATTGAGATTTACAATGACGGATATATAAAATAAATTTCTTTATTTTAGTGGAGGTTGTTCTTTATTTTGTTTATCTCTTGAAAGAAATTTAATTTCGTACATTTGAAAGAAGTTGATTTCATTGTTTGTTTCCTTGAAATCGGTTTTGTTTTTAAATATAAATCAAGATGCAAATTCGATTTTCAAAGAAGATGAAAGAATCAAAGAGTGTAACCTAGTAAAGTATTGTAATTTTTCTTTAAAAAGTTGCGTGGTGATGAGGATGGTAAAAGGTGAAGAAGATGGAAGGGAGAAAGTAAGGAAGAAAAAGGAGAACAAAATATTTATGAAAAAAAGTCAACATATTTACAATAAACGTCTCTGACGCGCTTTAAATTCGTGTAGCACACATACCATGCTTAGTCAGCAAAAAGTGTTTCAAGACACAATAAGACGCGACATGAGGTGTCTAAAATGAACAAAGCTTAATTGAAGTGTCTAACTGAAAGTTTCTGCCATGTTTAGGGGGCCACTAATGGGCTAGGACTAAATTTTATTGTGGCATATATGTATGTATTTGAAAGTGTCTGTAGTATGGTCTTTTCTTTGGTTAAATCATGTGTTTTTGTATTGCTACCCCACCATGCTATTTTCAATGGAAATTATTTATGTAGTTTATGTCATCATTTAACATGTTTGATTTGAATAATGATGTCATTTTGTTTAGTTCTTTGATTAAAGCTATTTTCTTCTTTTTTGCTTCAAGTAAGCTAGGTTGACCCTTTAGTATGATAAGCTGGCAGCTCCAGGTCTCCATGGTTGAGCGGGTATCGTTTATTGCATAAAGTGTGATGTTTGTCTAGTGTGCATTATGATATCTCTATTTTGTTTATACGGAAAAAAGCCTAAAATATCCTTGAAGTATCAGAAATGGTACAAAATTACTCTCCATCCACCTATTAGCTCGAAAATACCTTTCTCATCCACCTATTGACTCCAAAATACCCTTCTCATCCACCTTTGGGTCCAAAAACCACTTATATAATAATTTTAAATTTATACTATTTAAATATTTTTTTCATACACGGGCGCTCAACTATTTATTATAATTTAACTTATTAATATAATTTATAAGCAAATCTACTACCCATCCATTACTAATTAAACCATACCTAATTAATAAGTCCGCCCCATTAATAATGCACAACAACTACTACCAATGAGTGTTTCTAAAAATTTGAGAAGAAAATGTCTGCAGAAGTACATTATCGACATTCAAGTCCCCAATCAAAACATATTATAATTCAAGTGTCTAAATAAAAAAGTACGGATAAACTCAAAAGTCTGACTATGTTCATATTAATTATTCATTAGCCTCAATTATGTGATGTTACTTAATAGATAATCTTTTTAAAAAAGAATAAATTAAGGTTTTAATATTTAATACAAATAATAAATATTTATAAATTTATATTAAAAATAGTGCATGAATTAATTCTAGAGATACTTCTTCTTTACCTTTAATCATAAATTTCGAATTCGAGCTTGAAACAAAATCCTATTAAAAGTGTTTTCCTAAATAAGCGGCTCAACCTAAATTTAATTTGGGCCTCCAATTTGGACTCAAATAATTTTGAATGTCATTTTTCAGGAATCGGCAATGGGTGGGTGGGGGTACATTTATAAATGACATTAATAAATCAAATTATATCGAATAATTGAGCGCCAATTATTTTTAAAAATATTTAAATAGTTTAAATTTAAAACTGTTTAAATTAGTGGTTAGTTTGAACCCAAAAGTGAATGACAATGGTATTTTGGAGACAAGTGAAAAGGGCATTTTGGAGCCAATAGGTGGATGGAGGATAGCTAATAACATTTCCAATATTTTGAGGGTATTTTAGGCCTTTTTTCGTTGTTTATATTTGGGATCTTGTTATCTGTTAATTATTTGTTATAATGTGAGCTGTTTTTGCTATGCCTTGCCTTACTCTCACTTAGCTGTTGTATACATTTGAATACAGCTCCTGAGGGTATTAATACAGGTGCCTTGAAGAGCCTTGCGTGAGGGTATTAATACAGGTGCTGGAAGAGCTGAATTAGGATGTATACATTGAGTATACAGTCCAATGTACAGGGAAAAGAACTAAAATACAGCTCATATACGACAGTATATGATCAGTGTATACGCTAATTTTTGGACACGAAAATAGGCCAAAGCCCAAGGAAAGTTGCTGCAGGTGTAAAAATGGACAAGGTCTATTATGGGTCATTTTGAGACTCGGGACAAGTTATGAAGATTTGGAATTTTGCCCAAATTTGATACTCTCTTCCTTTTTACTTATATTGTATTGTTTTGACTTTATTTATCCTATGTTTAATTTAATTAAATTCCCAAGATAGTCATTTCTCTTTATATTCAAAAAATATGAATATTTATTTTATAGAAAATTACTTAGCTTTTATTTGATATTGGTCTTTATCAACACTTAAGTTATTTCCCTTTAGAAAAATCCCCTTAGATCTTTTCACTTAAGATAATAATAATAATAATAATAATAATAATAATAATAATAATAATAATAATAATAATAAGTAAATAACAATAAAAAAAATAAATTTTTCTTTACTTAATTAAAATTTTGAAAGTTATTTGAAAAGTCATTATACTCAAATCACCGGTCAACCGCAGGTAAGCGGGCATTCCGAGGGCCTAACACCTTACATTGAACTTCGAACCTATTTTTCAAATCTATTTTATCTGTTTAAATCTTTTTGAAAAACGCAGAGTTTTTTCTTGATCTTTACTAAATAATTAAGTGGTGACTCTGTTTCTTTTGGAAATTCGATTTCTCTTAAATCATAAGTTTAATTGATTTTGTCGAAAACTTAGTCATTTTTCTTTATATTTTATATTTTCGAGTAAAACACCTATATTTTCTTTAGCTTTATCCAAGTTAGAAAAATCTAAAAAAATGTAAAAGCTATTGCATTTTGAACTAAAAAAATTATAAAATGGGAAAAGAAAAACTCCATAAAAGCCTCAGGATGGAGAAAATATTAGGCCATTTGGGAGCTTATAAAGGAGAAGATTTATTGGTTGGAAGGTACAGAAAGCGTGAAGCGGTATTTCATTTCCATTGATTTATTAAATGACAAAATAGTTGCTGAAAAGTGATACATGATTGTTTTTGGAATAATATGACCACATGATTTAGGAAGGACCTTGGAAATTGATCCCAAGAGGTAATCGCTTAATAGTGAATGACACATGTCAGTTATAAATTCATTCTATAATTATTATTTTTACCATTTTAAAAAGAGAAAAAAGTTAAATGTATTTTTTTACTTTGTTTTATTGATCAAATTGATTAAATGTTATATTATTCTATAATTTCTCCTTTGAATATTACTGAATTTAATAGGGTAATACTGTAAATGTAATTTGTATAGAGCTTAATAAATGTGTTTTTCATGAGTTTTTGAAATTATAATTGTGTCTAATTTTGGTCTCTCGATACATGTATTTGCCGCGTGTACTTACATGTATCTCATATATACATGATTCAAAATTAGGTGTAATGTACTCTAAATACATTGAATCTAAGTGTATTCCTCTCTCTCTTTTATATATTGTTAATTACCATAGATTAGAATCTCTACCTACCATATATAGTTAATTACACATTATATTTGTATATTATTTTCTTTAATTGTATTTACAATGTTAAATAATTTGACATGCATAGTTGTCTTGTAATCTTCTAAGGAAATAATATTCTTCATTCTAAAGGAATAAAAATGGCCAAACATATATGCAGATCCTTAAACTTGTCATTAAATTTTATTTTGACATTCCAACTCAACCTTGTTCCATTTTAACAATTCAACTCCAATTTTTACGTTCCATTACTCAAGGTTTTTCTCTTGTTCATATGATATCATAGCCTCTTCAAACATTCAAAAGAATCAAAGAGCTTCCATTGTAAATGGGTGACTATTACTCATACATTGGAGCCCGTCTTGTCACGCTGGAGCCTAAACCCTGGATGTGGCCGACACTCGAAGACCATTTGTGGCCCCCAAGCGAACCCTTGGCCTGATTTACTTAACTCAGTGGAAATCTAAACTCAACTTAAACAAGAATAAAACATATTTAAAAACAAATACTTCATAAATTAATCTGGCCAAAATGGCACTAAAGTCTCAGCAAGTAAAAATAACTCCAAACTGAACTACTCACAGTCTTCAAAGCCTCTAAACTGACTGAAGAGGGATGTTGGGATAGACCTCAGAATATCCGAAAGCTAAACTAGTAAAGAAATGAAAAAGATGTCCTCTGGAATGCAAAGAGACTCACCACTAACTCTGGAACTCAATCTGGATCAACGAAGCTCTGCATGCTGATCCTAATTACCTGCTTCTGCATTATAAAACGATGCAGGTGAACTGGCATTATTACATTGACTGTACGAGTATGCGAGTTGGAGTGCTAAACACAACTATAAACCTTGAAATTGAGTAAGCATGAATTTACCTTGGCTCTACTTAACTTATACGATAACAACTCAATATAAAGCAGTAACGACATATGCAATGTATATTTATGTAAAGTTCATAGAATAGTGTATTTCTTAGTTCATTAAAGATATAACGATAACAAACTCAGCTTTACTTATATATGAAATTAATATAGTTCCGGCGGGAATTTCTCTAACCGACAACCACCACTATCGCAAATCTCCTTCAACTTTTCTCTGTTAATTTTTTGTTCATCGATCAGTGCAATTTCAATCTCCATAGTCTACATTCTTCTTCCTTGTGACCTTGATTTTTACATGTTGTGCAGTACGTGTGCAATTTTTCATTGACAAATTTTTGCAACACCTCCTCAACGACACATGTCTTCTCATCTTTAAAAACCATTCTAACTCTATCCGGAAGAGATGATAATAGATTAACCTCCACCTTTACCGTTGCTGCACTAGGCCTTGACTTACTAGTTGTTGCCTTATCAACTTGTTGGGGTGTACCAGCGGCTGATGCTAGTGAAAACAGGGCTTGACGAGCAAAGCAATTGGTGTCTTCTCTTTTTGATTAAACAATGGTGTCCAATGTTGAGTTCGACATTGTTATTGATTACTCACACCTTTTTCTTTTGATGTGATGAATGATACTACCCTAGAATACACCTCCATAAAGTTTTCCCGGTTCGATAGTCTCACCAAAACATGACGATGATCCAGTAGTCCCAAATTGCAATCTTATTTGATTTCGAAGTGTCGTGTAAAAACCTTTCTGAGATCAATCATATCAGGTCTCCCATAAGAGAACTTAGGAACAAGAGCATATTGCAAGTTCTCTTCTTGGATATATAATTCCAAATTCGAAAAGCTTAAACTCACGGTTGGTTCCCCATGAACATATGTCACAGGTTTTAATTTTATTGGAAGTTTTCCATCAGATTTTTGAATGCAAGTTGATGGATTAGAAATAGATGCATAACTATTATGAAATTCACATCACAATTAAAGAAGATGATCAAATATGTCAATCAATTCATCCCTAAAACCTAAACCGCACATGTATATTTACCCGTAAACCTTAAATTACATTGGGGCTCAAAAACCTAGAAAAGTTATCCGTATATTCGTCCATCAAAAATAGCAACCCAATATAATGTATCTAATAATATATGTGCTACTATATAATTGATAGATTAACTTAGAAAATTCTAAAGCAGTTAAAAAATAAACCCTAACACACATAAAGAAAAATCAAAATTTATCTTTTAATGTTGTATTTTTTTTAGTGATTCAAGCTATACTACAGACTTGGCTATGAGATCGTGTACTTGGAGATTGCATAAGTTTAAAATTGAGATTTCTGATTTACAGTATTCACTTTGTTTATGAGAATTTTTTAAAGTATTACTAATGATATTTTTATAATATTTAGATGAGGCGAGATAGATGATATAGGTTTGTAATATTCACTTCACACGTTACGCATCTCCTCTCTCACATGTCGATAAACAAGTAAAATGTTTTGGAAAAATGATATGGAATTAAATGAATTAGTTTACAGGCCCAAAATTGAGCAAATTAATTGTTTTTTTAAAAAAATTATTATACACAACCATATTAGTTACATAGTGAAATTCTTGCTTTGAATTTATGATCGAAGGATTTCCTAACAATATATAAAGAAAATCAGGGATAACTATAAATACTTTAGACGATCAAGTTATGATAATAAGTTCATATTTTTTTTAAAAATTCTTTTACTACATCCAAAATCACGCAAAAAATAGGAGAAAATGCTACAAATAAAATTTTAATCCTTCATTTTATTTATGACAGGTACAGAACTCATCAATCCGTTGTCATGAACTCGAAATTACAAAACTATGAAAAATTCTATTTGAGTCAATTATATAAATTAAATTATAATTATTTTTATGATAACTCATTTTCCATAAGGTCCGACTTGCACATGCTTGCCATTCTCTCGTTAACACATAATTATCACATTTAATAAGATATAGAAATTCTAACTCGAAAAATAAAATTAGAAAAGCTTAAAGCAGTAGATACCAAATCCTAGCACATAAGCAAAACAATTAATATAAGGTTTTTCAATACCTATTTTCAAAATGTAGCAAAAAATGAAAATCTCTAGTTGAAAAATAACTTAGAAACCCTTTAATAGCTGTTAGTTGCTTCTAATTAAAGCTCAAATAAGCACTGCATAGCCAAAAAAACAAGCAGAATGACCAAAACATAACCTTAATAAATCTTTGATGGAAGGGACTAACAATAAAACGAAAGATCAAATAACAACGATATCAAAGTTAATGACTTTTTAGGCAACAAAACGAAAGATCACATAATAACGATATCAAAGCTAATGCCTTTTTAGGAAATAAGACAAAAGATCAAACAACAATGATATCAAAGCTAATGCCTTTTTGGGCAATAGCCATTGAACTTTTTCAGTACAAAAAAAAACAAAAGGAAAGATCACATAAGAACCATATTAAAGCATTAGTCCACTCTTCAGTAGTCAAGAATTATGTTTATATGCTTTAAAGGGTTTCAACGTCAACGTCACCTCCACCACCATGTTTGACAAATTCAGCTGGGGTCAAAAAACTAGCATGACAAGCACAATCTATCTTCAAATCTTTCTCTCTTCGTAAACGAGTATAACAACTATCCTTTTGTATTCTTTTTATTTGGTCCGTCATAGAAAAAAGAAGGAATCTTGTATAAGAATATTCTCAGCTTCTCTCCAACTTCTTTAGTACTTTTCCCTGACAACATTCATTATTTCTCATTAGTAGTTTCGAGAAACTTGAAAAAGATAATTGATACAATTTTTCGTGAATTTACACAATTCTTTTTATTTGAGTCAATAAAGAGTGTTTCAACGAAATAATTAAAAGGAAGAAAAATTTTTATGCATCGATTAGGTGGTTGTGGGGTTTCAAGCTCAGTCAAACTTGAAGCAACACTTCCTTGTAATCCACCTGAAAACAACAAAGAAGAATTTCCATTAGTTATTAACGATGAACGGTTCAATATCTTCAATTTTTTCAGAGTTAACACCCAAATTACCATTCAATCAACACCCTAAATTCGACTTCACAGTCCTTGAATTTTTTCTGTTTTCTTCAGTTTTGTCCATGTTAGCAAAATCTAAAAAATTAGAGAGTTATTGAATTTCAAACTAAAAAAATTATAAAATGGATAGAGAGAAACTCAATAAAAGTTTCAGGGCGGAGAAACCATTAGACCATTTTGGGAGATTATAGAGGAAAAATTCCAAGATGCAAAGGCAGAAAAAATGTGACGGGGTATTCCATTTTCGTGGGTTAAGTGAAATGAAAAAATATCCCACTAGGATAAGAAAACATGTGAAAGACTCTCGTACAAATAGCATGACTCGGGACAGGTTATGAAGATTTGAAATTTTGGCTCAAATTAGATACTCTCTTCCTTTTTACTTATATTGTATTGTTTTGACTTACTTTATTTATCCTATGGTTTAATATAATTAAATTTCCAAGATATTCATTTCTCTTTATATTCAAAAAATATGAATATTTATTTTCTAGAAAATTACTTAGCTTTTATTTGATATTGGTCTTTATCAACACTTAAGTTATTTCCCTTTAGAAAAATCCCCTTAGATCTTTTAATAATAATAATAATAATAATAATAATAATAATAATAATAATAATAATAATAATAATAATAATAATAATAATAATAATAATAATAATAATAATAATAATAATAATAATAATAATAATAATAATAATAATAATAATAATAATAATAATAATAATAATAATAATAATAATAATAATAATAATAATAATAATAATAATAATAATAATAATAATAATAATAATAATAATAATAATAATAATAATAATAATAATAATAATAATAATAATAATAATAATAATAATAATAATAATAATAATAATAATAATAATAATAATAATAATAATAATAATAATAATAATAATAATAATAATAATAATAATAATAATAATAATAATAATAATAATAATAATAATAATAATAATAATAATAATAATAATAATAATAATAATAATAATAATAATAATAATAATAATAATAATAATAATAATAATAATAATAATAATAATAATAATAATAATAATAATAATAATAATAATAATAATAATAATAATAATAATAATAATAATAATAATAATAATAATAATAATAATAATAATAATAATAATAATAATAATAATAATAATAATAATAATAATAATAATAATAATAATAATAATAATAATAATAATAATAATAATAATAATAATAATAATAATAATAATAATAATAATAATAATAATAATAATAATAATAATAATAATAATAATAATAATAATAATAATAATAATAATAATAATAATAATAATAATAATAATAATAATAATAATAATAATAATAATAATAATAATAATAATAATAATAATAATAATAATAATAATAATAATAATAATAATAATAATAATAATAATAATAATAATAATAATAATAATAATAATAATAATAATAATAATAATAATAATAATAATAATAATAATAATAATAATAATAATAATAATAATAATAATAATAATAATAATAATAATAATAATAATAATAATAATAATAATAATAATAATAATAATAATAATAATAATAATAATAATAATAATAATAATAATAATAATAATAATAATAATAATAATAATAATAATAATAATAATAATAATAATAATAATAATAATAATAATAATAATAATAATAATAATAATAATAATAATAATAATAATAATAATAATAATAATAATAATAATAATAATAATAATAATAATAATAATAATAATAATAATAATAATAATAATAATAATAATAATAATAATAATAATAATAATAATAATAATAATAATAATAATAATAATAATAATAATAATAATAATAATAATAATAATAATAATAATAATAATAATAATAATAATAATAATAATAATAATAATAATAATAATAATAATAATAATAATAATAATAATAATAATAATAATAATAATAATAATAATAATAATAATAATAATAATAATAATAATAATAATAATAATAATAATAATAATAATAATAATAATAATAATAATAATAATAATAATAATAATAATAATAATAATAATAATAATAATAATAATAATAATAATAATAATAATAATAATAATAATAATAATAATAATAATAATAATAATAATAATAATAATAATAATAATAATAATAATAATAATAATAATAATAATAATAATAATAATAATAATAATAATAATAATAATAATAATAATAATAATAATAATAATAATAATAATAATAATAATAATAATAATAATAATAATAATAATAATAATAATAATAATAATAATAATAATAATAATAATAATAATAATAATAATAATAATAATAATAATAATAATAATAATAATAATAATAATAATAATAATAATAATAATAATAATAATAATAATAATAATAATAATAATAATAATAATAATAATAATAATAATAATAATAATAATAATAATAATAATAATAATAATAATAATAATAATAATAATAATAATAATAATAATAATAATAATAATAATAATAATAATAATAATAATAATAATAATAATAATAATAATAATAATAATAATAATAATAATAATAATAATAATAACAAAAATAATAATAATAATAATAATAATAAATAAATTTTTCTTTACTTAAATAATCTGGCCAAAATGGCACTTAAGTCACAGCAAGTAAAATAACACCAAACTGAACTACTCACAGTCTTCAAAGCCTCTGAACTGACTGAAGAGGGATGTTGGGATAGACCTCACAATTTGCTAAAGCTAAACTAGTAAAGCAATGAAAAAGATGTCCTTTAGAATGCAAAGAGACTCATCACTAACTCTGGAAGTCAATCTGGATCAATGAAGCGCTGCATGCTGGTCCTGATTACCTGCTTCTGCATTATAAAACGATGCAGGTCAACTGACATTAGTACATTGAATGTACGAGTATGCGAGTTGGAGTGCTAAACACAACTATAAAGCTTGAAATGGAGTAAGCATGAATTTACCTTGGCTCTACTTAACTCATAAGGTAATAACTCAATATAAACAGTAATGACATATGCAATGTATATTTATTTAAAATTGATAAAATAGTATATTTCTTAGTTCTTTAAAGATATAACAATAACAAACTCAACTTTACTTATATATGAAAGTAATATAGTTTCGGCGGGAATTTCTCTAACCGACAACCACCACTATGAACCTAAGTGGTGATACAACGTCTTGCCCACACTGCCAGAACTATTCTATACTTTGTCGTTGCATAAAACATCCTCTACCTAGTGGATCCACTGGCTAACCTTAAGTGATCATCTAAAAAGTATGACACGTTAATACCCATGATGGCTACATGGTTTACATGGGGTCTTGATTTATCTGAACTCTCGTTCCCACATCAATGCTCAATACTACTTCCTTTTTGTTAGGATAATTTACTGAACCCTTTAGCTTAAAAAATTCCTTTTGGAATCAATGGTCCCCTCTTTAGTTTAAAACTCTTTTGAAACTTCTTAGTTTCCTTTTAACTTAAATGTAAAAACATTTATCAGCCTTTAGGGAATACTTATTCCCCTTTATAACTTTAGAGGAATGACCTCAACTCTTGCTCTTACTTAACTTGAAAATTTAACTCTTAGGGAATACTTAGTTCCCTTATACCTTTTTATGCCTTTTTGAGAAATGAACTCAACCTTTACTCTTTTCATTTACTCGAACTTGAGCCTTAAAAAAAATTTAAAAATGTTTAAGTAAGACTCTAAGAACTTTGAAAACTTTACTCTTACTCACTTTATAACTTTAGACTTAACTTCTTACATTCTTGACTTTGGTTCTAACTTCCCTTGAATTGGGATTATGGATTCAAGGATCATGATCTCATGTTTATGGATGATTTCATGATGTTTATATGTAATCTAGAGTGTTGGAATCAACTAGGAATGAAGGGTACATCACGTAGGAACTAGTACGAAAAGATAGGGAAAGAACGGGGTCTCCAGGGGTTATTGGCGCTCTGAGAGGTGTGGAGAGCCAGGGCCTTTTGGACAGACCCTGGTCGGGGGATCTATGGCTGGGGCGCCGTGCCTGGGCCTGTAAGATAGAGCCTTCCTTGAGGCGCTCTTGCAGGCGCGGCGTCCCAAGGGGTGTCTGACGGGACCTCTGACTTTTATTCTTCGTTTTTCATATGTAAACCTCAGAAACTCCCATGAATCCCTCCCCAAACACTTAGGATCCCTAATAAACTCATTACCCAATAGTATAGACCCGAAAGCAGTACAGAAACATGAATCAAAACTACTAGAGATTCTACAATTCAATCAACAAGAACTTCACAACTTTTCATCAAGAAATTAAAGATTTTCATTCAAATAACTCTAAATTGTTGTACTGAATCAAGTTGTAGGGTGGGTGAAAGGAACCAACACCGAATGATCTCACATACCTGGATAGAGATCACCCCCGATGAAATCCACTCAAGGATCTTGGCGATCATGGACGATTCTTGGTCTTCATCTTCTTTTCTCATTTTCTCCCAAACCCTAAGCGTTCTTAAATATTGAAAAACATATTTGGGAGTTGTTTTCACCCCTAATATAACCTTAAAAAAATTAGGAAATACTAGGGTGAAAAGACAACTTTGCCTTACTAAAATTCGGATTGGACTTTCCTTAGTCCAATAGTCCAACTTCTGAAAGACATTTCTCCCTCATATGACATCGGAGTTGGAAGTTATGGCCGTTTGAAAATGACCAAAACTCGCTGGAAATTTTCCAGATTTCCTTACTTATTTTCAAAAATAATTATTCTTGGCTCTTTAGTTAATTCTAGTTACGAGATGTTAGTGTAATGACCCGGAAAGTCATTTATGAAAATTTTCACGAAATTACCGTTTTAGCCGTCTCGCAGTTGTCTCGAGTCACTTTTGATCAATTTGTGAAACAAATTTGAAAATTTTTGAGTTATAAGTTTATTTCAATTGTCTAGTTGACGAGTGATGTTAAATAAATAAATTTTTATTAGGTGGCTAGTGGGCCAATTCTGTAATCTATATAATACCTATTGCCACATGGCCCACGTGTGAGAAAAAAAATAGTGAGACTTATTAATATTAATTAATTTACTAGCTAACAATTATTACCCTAAATAATCAAAACAAATTGAGGAGAGGAATTACTTGTACGATGAATAGCGGCCGTAAGCTACAGGTGATTCTATTACTCGAACTTATCTTAATTTCATTAAAATGTAGGTTTGATTAATGTTAGTGTTGACGAGTGTAAAGAAAATTGGAAGTGAAAATGGGTGGCTATTGGCGTTAGTATTACTCACTGATGTATTGAAATTTGGAGAAAAGTGATGTATTGAAATTTGGAGAAAAGTGAGGGACATAATAATAACATATAGAGAAGTAATGATTGAGGGATAATGGTGCCATGACTTTAACTAGTAGATTAATTTTCAATTTGTCCTTTTGCACTATTGTAAATAGTTTAATAAATTAATTGAATTTGATTTTAGTTTCTATTGATTACAGATTGGAAGGGTAATCTCTCATTAATTATTAATAGTGTAGTACGGATAACTATATACGTAAGTATTATATGTGAGTATGGGTTGAAACAATTAAATTAGATTGCTTTGTTTTCGCTAGTGTGCTAAGCCGTTAGTTTGATTTTAATTATTTTCTTTGGTTATCATGTTATATATTCAGTTTTGATATATTGAGATAGATAATTAAATACTAAATGTATTGTATTACTTGAATACCATTAAAGTTATGAGAATTGGAGGTATTGAAACTAAATAGGTTTGAAATTTATAAAATGTGAAACTTGATAGATAAGTGGGTATCAAGATTTAGAAAATTTATTAAAGATTTGAGTAGGTTTTCGAGTCTAGGCTAAACCTATAATAATATGGGTGTTGTTAGTTTCGAAATCTTACTATAATTATGGACTTGAAAAGATTGCATTTATTTGGAGGCCAAATGAAAAGGAAAGAATCAGGTTCCGAAGTGACTGTTCGACTATTTGAGGCAAGTGGATTTCTAAACTCTTGTTAAGTGTATGAAATATGTGTATTTCCTTATGGTATATGTTTTGGAGTAATGAAATTAAGTGATGGGTTGACTTGTCCACATTGATTAATACTAATGATGAAACAAAGGGTAATAAAAGGCAATGTGAATAATTGATTTTGTGTGATGTGTTCATAATGAAGAATGGTTTGAAAGGCTTGTTGAGTCATTGTTGATGCTATTGTGAATTGTGTTGTTCTGAATGTGTTCATAATGAAGAATGGTTTGAAAGGCTTGTTGAGTCATTGTTGATGTTGTTGTGAATTGTGCAGTGTTATGAAAATGGGCATATCCTCTTTATTTGTATGAACATGTCATTTGCATTATTTTGAGACATAGTTGTAAAAAGTATTATGTGCATTGAGAAAGAATGAGAATTTAAAGAGGATGAACCATTTCGAGGGACGTATCGCGCGCCGCGATGGTTACTATATCGAGGGTCGTGTCGTGCGCCGCCACAGATGCATGGACAGATATGTCCCCCATGGGTCCCTGACTGAGAGACAGCGGGCGTGTATCACTAGGTCAGACATGCATCATTATACTTGACATTGCATTCCATTGCATTATACATACTTATTATTAGTGAACTTGATATCGTGTTTTGCTGATCTTCTGATTACCTTTCTGTGGAACTTGTGATTGATCAATATTGAGCTTGTTATTGCGGATATGTAATTTGTCTAAGTGTTGTTGTTGAGCTACGTGCTATGTAAACTATGAGCTGTTAGGTTGGGTTGATTTTAATGCAGGTTGTAGTTGTGGAGGTTCGGTTGGGGGTGGTAGGAGTACCCGTATTTCATCCCCTTTTGCTTGTGTTTAATGGTTTACTTGCTGAGTACCGTGTGGTTTGGTACTCACCCCTTGCTTCTACAAATTTTTGTAGGTTATGAGCCTGGATTTTTGTTGTACTTGTCATTCTCTTCTTTTCTGAGGCTTCTTGGAGATTTGTGAGGTAGCTGTTTCCATCTCAGCAGACATTCTTCTCCATAATTATGATCTTGTTCTATTCTTGAAACAAGTTCATTTGAGACTTGAGTTTTTCTTTTGAATCAATTGTAATACTTTAGAGTCTTGTACACGTGACTACCAGGTTTTGGGGGTATAAAGTAAGTTGATAGTAAATTTTCCGCATTTTTATTGTAATGGTTGAGTTTTAGGCTGACTTGTCTTGATTGGATAAGACAAGTGCCATCACGTCCATTTTTGGGTCGTGACAAAATGGTATCAGAGCCCCAGGTTCATAGGTCTCAGTGTGTACAAGCCGAGTCTAAGTAGAGTCTTGAGGATCAGTACAGAGACATCTGTACTTATCTTCGAGAGGCTATAGTGACTTTTAAGCAAAATCTTCACTTCTTGGATCTCAATCGTGCGTACTTGGTTTAGTTTTGACTATCATCGCTTCACTCCATTCACTCTCATTTATGTGATGACTCGTGCATAGTTTTTCATGTGAGTAGTTAGTGTGTTGTGTATAACTTTAATGTTAGACCTAATACTAAGTTGAAAGTGATATACTTATGAAAAGAATGTAGTTCGATGATTGAAAGTGGAAGAATTAAAATGATTGCAAGATAATGAACAATGTAAATTGAGAAAACACAGTTAGCAAAGTTGTCATAATATGTATGGGATATTTTAATACGATCTTCTAGATAGGTATGATGTGTTTTAGTGGTGGATTTAACAGACTTTCGCGATGTGGTACTAGTGGTATATGAAAACAGATACGTCAAATTGTCAAGTGTGAATACTACTTAAGTATTTATCAATTGTATCACATGCTCATATAATAAGATTTGGTGTTGTATTCATATTTGAGGATCTAACTAGTTTTTTTTTTTAAATACGGATGAATGAATTAAGAATTATTTATAAGGAAGCTTTTAGTGGTGGATCTTTAGTACGGTATTGATGCGTTTAAGTCGTGAAGTGTATCTCAAAGATTATAAATGAGTGGTATTCCATCGTAAGCTCCATGGAAGTGGATCGATATTCGAATGAGAAGCTTATAGGTAAAGGAGGTCTGAATGAGTATGTTTGTGTGAAGGTAACTAAGAATTTTAGTAAGGAAACACGTATACATTGGGTTAGCCCTTTGGATTTTGAATTGGTATAGCTGGTTTTGGGGTGTCATGTGGATGACAAGATTGACTTCGTGATGATGACGAAACTAACTGAGCATGGCGATAACAAGGGATCGTGATGGATAGTGATGAGGATGCAATTATATGATAAAAATTGTTGGTTAAACAAATTTTGTATTGTAATGACGACTTGGAATATTTAAGGCTGAGGTTTGATACTATTTGATGAGTAGCTTGATTGCAAGGAAAGTTATAGGAGGTGTTAAAGCACTGCGCAGATAGAATTTAAAGGAGCTAGAGCTATAGTGAAATAAATAAATAAATAATTAGCGGGATATAGTGTAGCCTTCAGAAGGAGGTGAGAACAAGGATATTTACTAAGATTGTAAGAATCAAAGATGTCAAAAAGTGTGGATAATTGAATTCAAAGATATGTGATTTCATTTGTTTTGCCTAGATTATTATGATAGTTTTACGGGTTCATCATATTGGTTAAAAGTTGTTGGATAAGATTTGAGAAAGAAGTTTTCATACGTTCAACTCGAGTGTGATGATAAGTTTATTTCGTGATTTTGAGTTTGGTAATGAGTATGGTTGATATTTTTTTTGTGAAAGATACGATAAGATCAATGGAGAGGCGATCAATTATAAGCTAAGATACGTGAATTAATAAAATCTTCAAGGTATGAGCTAATGGTAAGGGATAAAGGGATTGAGTTACACAATTGGATTCAAAATTCAAATTTTTCATGGTGAGTTTAGGTTTGTGGTAGTGTGATTTGTCAAGGTATGAATTGGTAAGGTAAGAAATGATCAATCACACTGAGTATGAAGCATTTGGAAGGACTTAAAAATTTGAGTAGTAATTTAAGTTACTTTTGATTGTTATACCTAAGGGGAGATTTCACATAATGTTTTGATTTAGAGGATAAGGTATAAATACCGTGGGTTGTTGGTCAAAGGATAAGATTGGTAAGCGAGTTAATCAAAGGAACAAGAGTTGGTGTATTGAGGAGTTCAAGATACTCAGAATTTCATGTCATGGGAAGAATTTAAGAAAAATGAAAGAATAAGACCTCTTATATAGACTCTTGGCTCGAAGTTGAAGGATGTATGAGTGTTAATATATAATCTTTAATGTGGCTATGGTTGTGAATTGGCTCGGTATAGACTTACTAGAGATTTATAAGAAATCCTTATGAAGATTGAGCTTTGATTAAGGTGAAACAGTGAAGTGTGTAAGATTATGTGTTGTTATGTGAAGCTAAATGGTTCAAATTATGATAGGTGATTTATGAATACAAAACAGTATGAACCTACAATTATACATATGGTTATTGAGGATTTTGAGGGGATTGAAACTATTATTTCTTTTATATGACCATATAGACTGTTATGATGTATTACAGTCATTTGATGGCGATTAGAAATTATGAGCTTCTAGTATACAAAATTATTGGAGTGACTAAGAATTTATCTAGTTTCGACATGAGGTATATGATAGTTTTGAATATTAGTTTAAATTTGATATAAAAAAAATGTGGAGTTGACATTAAGTGTGATTCAATTGTTTTATTTCAATGGTAAAGTACTTATAGATTTATAATTGGTGCTATCGTACTTAGATATGACATGTATTTGTCATGAAATGCGTAAATGGAAAGAAAGGAGCCATAGTACAACTTTTTTGAAGGCGTAATGTGTATGATAAGAAGACTTTAATACTAATGGCAGGTTGAGAGTAAGGTAAATGGATGGAGTGACTATGAGGTTCTGTTAGTATTAAGAGTGTTTAACCTAGTGAAGAGTTGTGAAAAACATATGTGGTTCAATAAAACAAATTTGTGAGTAATTATAATCGGGAATAAATTGGTGATTGTCGATAACTACAATATTAAAGAGATGGAGTCATATGAAAGAAAATGTTTGGTATGGTCACTATGGGGAAAGAATCTAGTTTTATTCGACTGTGGTTCTGTATACTTTTATATTACCCTCTACTTTAGTTTGGATATGATTTAGAGTGTAATTCGCTCTATACCCACACATGTTTTCACATCCATGGGCGAATTTCTAGTGGTGGATCGGGTGTACCGATCCTACAATTATCCTCTTGGTAGAATGACATCTTTGAGCAAACTTGGACATTTCAGATATGACGGATTGTGTTGCCTTGGGATAGTTTAAGTATACCATTGGTTCTACCTGCACAACCTTACTTATGAGAACTTATATAAGAACTATGAAGAGTTACAATTGCCTAAGAAGAAAGTGTTAGAGGTTCTACATTTTCATGTGTATCCCTTGTTATTGTTTACATGATATTCTTCTTCTTTGGGTTAGATATGTGGATCCTCCCTTGATGAGTAATCGATGTCTAAAGATATTATTTTTATAACTTAATCTTATGATGAGACTGTGTTATGAAAAGGAAATCTTGATAAGATCTGTGATGGTTTGTGCATTATGAGTGTGTGGTGGTTGGTTAAAGTCGACTTTTGGTTGTATCTAAGTATTGATTCATAATTTCATCTTGGTTATGTGAGAAAAGATCTGTTATGATGGTTGTGTTAAGGTCTAGCGGATGTTACTTTAGTTTTAGTTTATGGGTTAGCTTGTGGCTTGATAATCCCTCCTGATTTGTAAATCTTTCAAATTTTGATTCCAAAGTTCAGTTCTTAATAATTACTCTAGATGGAATGGCCTTAAAGATGAGGTTATCACTCGGAGAGATGAATATGACTTTGAAAAATCATACCTCAGACTTTTAGTCGTGTTGGTTACTCTTCCTTCTTCTTCCTTATGTTCGAGGACGAACATGGTTTTTAGTGGTGGATAATGTAATGACCCGGAAAGTCATTTATGAAAATTTTCACGAAATTACCGTTTTAGCCATCTCGCAGTTGTCTCGAGTCACTTTTGATCAATTTGTGAAACAAATTTGAAAATTTTTGAGTTATTTGTTAATTTCAATTGTCTAGTTGACGAGTGATGTTAAATAAATAAATTTTTATTAGGTGGCTAATGGGACAATTCTGTAATCTATATAATACCTATTGCCACATGACCCACGTGTGAGAAAAAAAATAGTGAGACCTATTAATATTAATTAATTTACTAGCTAACAATTATTACCCTAAATAATCAAAACAAATTGAGGAGAGGAATTACTTGTACGATGAATAGCGGCCGTAAGCTACAGGTGATTCTATTACTCGAACTTATCTTAATTTCATTAAAATGTAGGTTTGATTAATGTTAGTGTTGACGAGTGTAAAGAAAATTGGAAGTGAAAATGGGTGGCTATTGGCGTTAGTATTTCTCACTGATGTATTGAAATTTGGAGAAAAGTGAGGGACATAATAATAACATATAGAGAAGTAATGATTGAGGGATAATGGTGCCATGACTTTAACTAGTAGGTTAATTTTCAATTTGTCCTTTTGCACTATTGTAAATAGTTTAATAAATTAATTGAATTTGATTTTAGTTTCTATTGATTACAGATTGGAAGGGTAATCTCTCATTAATTATTAATAGTGTAGTACGGATAACTATATACGTAAGTATTATATGTGAGTATGGGTTGAAACAATTAAATTAGATTGCTTTGTTTTCGCTAGTGTACTAAGCCGTTAGTTTGATTTTAATTATTTTCTTTGGTTATCATGTTATATATTCAGTATTGATATATTGAGATAGATAATTAAATACTAAATGTGTTGTATTACTTGAATACTATTAAAGTTAGGAGAATTTGAGGTATTGAAACTAAATAGGTTTGAAATTTATAAAATGTGAAACTTGATAGATAAGTGGGTATCAAGATTTAGAAAATTTATTAAAGATTTGAGTAGGTTTTCGAGTCTAGGCTAAACCTATAATAATATGGGTGTTGTTAGTTTCGAAATCTTACTATAATTATGGACTTGAATAGATTGCATTTATTTGGAGGCCAAATGAAAAGGAAAGACTCAGGTTCCGAAGTGACTGTTCGACTATTTGAGGCAAGTGGATTTCTAAACTCTTGCTAAGTGTATGAAATATGTGTATTTCCTTATGGTATATGTTTTGGAGTAATGAAATTAGGTGATGGGTTGACTTGTCCACATTGATTAATACTAATGATGAAACAAAGGGTAATAAAAGGAAATGTGAATAATTGATTTTGTGTGATGTGTTCATAATGAAGAATGGTTTGAAAGGCTTGTTGAGTCATTGTTGATGCTATTGTGAATTGTGCTGTTATGAATGTGNTTTGAGCATGTCATTGCATTGCATCTGAGACATGGTTGTAATAAGAGTTATGTGATAAGAGAATGTACCATTTCGAGGGTTTTCCGCGCGCCACGATGAATATTATATTTCGAGGGACGTATCGCGCGCCGCGATAGTTACTATTATCGAGGGTCGTGTCGTGCGCCGCGACAGATGCATGGACAGATATGTCCCCCGNTCATTTGCATTATTTTGAGACATGGTTGTAAAAAGTATTATGTGCATTGAGAAAGAATGAGAATATAAAGAGGATGAACCATTTCAAGGGACGTATCGCGTGCCGCGATGGATACTATATTTCGAGGGACGTATCGCGCGCCGCGATGGTTACTATATCGAGGGTCGTGTCGTGCGCCGCGACAGATGCATGGACAGATATGTCCCCCATGGGTCCCGGACTGAGAGACAGCGGGTGTGTATCACTAGGTCAGACATGCATCATTATCCTTGACATTGCATTCCATTGCATTATTCATACTTATTATTAGTGAACTTGATATCGTGTTTTGCTGATCTTCTGATTACCTTTCTGTGGAACTTGTGATTGATCAATATTGAGCTTGTTATTGCGGATATATAATTTGTTGAAGTATTGTTGTTGAGGATGTGTAATTTGTTAAAGTAGTGTTGTTGAGGATATGTAATTTGTCTAAGTGTTGTTGTTGAGCTACGTGACTGTGAGCTGTTAGGTTGGGTTGATTTTACTGCAAGATGTNTTAATGCAGGTTGTAGTTGTGGAGGTTCGGTTGGGGGTGGTAGGAGTACCCGTATTTCATCCCCTTTTTCTTGTGTTTAGAGGTTTACTTGTTGAGTACCGTGTGGTTTGGTACTCACCCCTTGCTTCTTCAAATTTTTGTAGGTTATGAGCCTGGATTTTTGTTGTACTTGTCATTCTCTTCTTTTCTGAGGCTTCTTGGAGATTTGTGAGGTAGCTGTTTCCATCTCAGCAGACTTTCTTCTCCATAATTATGATCTTGTTCTATTCTAGAAACAAGTTCATTTGAGACTTGAGTTTTTCTTTTGAATCAATTGTAATACTTTAGAGGCTTGTACACGTGACTACCAAGTTTTGGGGTTTTTATTAAGTTACTTATATTTTATTTCCGCACTTTATTGTAATAGTTGAGTTTTAGGCTGACTTGTCTTGGTGGGATAAGACGAGTGCCATCAAGTCCACTTTTGGGTCGTGACAAATATAATATCAATCAAGATCTTATCTTGAATCCCCTAAAAGAACTAGCCATCACAAAATAAAATATACCTAAATAACTAAACTATAATCACACCTCTTTATAATAATCTTATTTGTTTCAACACTTTTTTGAATTTTGTAAGGATGGTTTTTTTTAATACCTATAACAATAATTAACATTTAAGTATGATTTGACTTTTATGGCAAAAACTATTCAAAAATCTTTTTTTCATTTATTAATGTAACAAAAAGATATTAAATTATTTTAATTCGACATATCATAGATATGACACTTCACTAATTAAAAGTTAATACAAATTCAATAAATTATAACTAAATGTACATATAAAGATTTGTTCAATCTCCTTGAAAATTAACTTTTTAAAAATGGAATATCTTTTACGTAGAAAGCTTTAATTATAAGTGTTGGTATATAAATTTTAGACAATACCAAATGCTAATTTCTTCACAGTACTTTGTATACCGAGAAAAAATCAAGAGCAACTTATAAAAATAATTATATTTATAGGGTTATTAAAGTTCAAGAGCTAAGTATGATATTTATAAAAAAAATGACTATATTTTAGCTTTTTTTCTAGCTATATTATTGTAAATGTTTTTTATTTTTCTATTTATACATCGATACAATTTTAATTATAATGAACTAATAAGGAAATTGTATTAATTGTATGAATTCAAATTAGTATTTGTATTTATTAAATTTAAAGTATTAATATATCCAGAATACAACTATTTGTAAAAACTTAATGTATTAATAAATTAGACAAGATAAAGTATAACAATTTAGCATATGAACACGATAATTTGAAAAATGAATAAATTGTTGTTAAACAAAAAATGAATACATTAATATAGTATACATATGAACATTCTTTTGAACAAAAGATGAATATATTTGACAAATACCTAAACAAAAAAAATTAGAAAATAATAAAATGTGTAGGTAGAAAAAGTGTGCAAGTATTCGAATATTTTGAAGCTTTCATACAAAGCTCTGATTTTCTGCTGTCTTCCTAACTGAATTTTCAACATAAACTCTTGCTAGGGAAAGTGGTTTTTCTTTTTCGAAAAGAACTATTTTCCCTGATGGAAATCATCTTTTATATATTCATACAATTCTCTAGAAGAAGTCTAATGTTCACATGCATTTAGGGTGATTAATGGTATTAAAATCAATTAAAAATCTATAAATAGCCAAAAACGTTTTTCACTATAATAGAGAATATGAATTCGTTTTTAAATCAGCAGTTAACTATCAGAAATAAAATGATTTTATTCCTTATAAAAGACAAATAATATTACTTCTTTCGGATCAATTCTTTTCGTTTTAAAAATTGATTAATTAATCAGACAGTAGAAATTTGAAATGTACCATTACATTTTATTTGCATTCTCCGTGTTAGAATTATCGACATCTATCAATTATAAAAAATAATATATTGACTAATTTAAGCATTGATAATTATACATAATTTATTTTACATGACGAATATAAAATTCACGTACAGACTTGTCAGTAATTATAAAAGGTTGTCTACTATCACAAACTTGAGACAGAGTTCTATCACCTAATTATTATTTCACTAATATGATGTTATTACCCAATTTATTAGGCATATATTGACTCAATAGAGCTTCAGCTTTTAATAGATTAAAATAATAAATCAAACTACATAGTTTTATTATATATAGTTATATCAAGATTAGAGTATAAGTACATGTAATAGATAGAAGAATTTGTTTATTAAGATCGATCAAATATAAACTAATATCTCTATTTGGTTCGTTCAATACATAAAAATACACTAGCACAAGAAGTTGGTATTTAATCATTTCTCTACCTAAGATTGAATTATATTTAATCATGTGTTACAATCATCAAGATGTTTGTTCAACTCATCTTACATTGTGAATATTTAATTAAAAAATTATAACAACCGACAATGTTAATCTTTCATGCATTAGTTAAATAACTCCATACATAAAAATTATCTACTATATAAGTAATTGACACGCATACTGCTGGGATATATATTATTAACCATGTGTTAAGAAATATTATTTATTAGAGAATAAATATTTCCTCAATTTTAATAATGTGTGATATAATACTCAAATAATTATTTAACAAAAAAGGAAAAAATTCAAAATTATTTATTAATCACAAAACTCTTAATTTATAATGTGTGATATAATACCCAAAATTAAGAGTTTTGTGATTAATAAATAATTTTGGATTTTTTTCTTTTTTGTTAAATAATTATTTGAGTATTATATCACACATTATTAAAATTGAGAAAATATTTATTCTCTAATAAATAAGATTTCTTAACACATGGTTAATAATATATACCTCAACAGTATGCGTGTCAATTACTTATATATTAGATAATTTTTATGTATGGAGTTATTTAACTAATACATGAAAGATTAACATTGTCGGTTGTTATAATTTTTTTAATTAAATATTCACAATGTAAGATGAGTTGAACAAACATCTTGATGATTGTAACACATGATTAAATATAATTCAATCTTAGGTAGAGGAATGATTAAATACCAACTTCTTGTGCTAGTGTATTTTTATGTATTGAACGAACCAAATAGAGATATTAGTTTATATTTGATCAATCTTAATAAACAAATTCTTCTATCTATTACATGTACTTATACTCTAATCTTGATATAATTATATATAATAAAACTATGTAGTTTGATTTATTATTTTAATCTATTTAAAGCTGAAGCTCTATTGAGTCAATATATGCCTAATAAATTGGGTAATAACATCATATTAGTGAAATAATAATTAGGTGATAGAACTATGTCTCAAGTTTGTGATAGTAGACAACCTTTTATAATTACTGACAAGTGTGTAGGTGAATTTTATATTCGTCATGTAAAATAAATTATGTATAATTATCAATGCTTAAATTAGTCAATATATTATTTTTTATAATTGATAGATGTCGATAATTCTAACACGGAGAATGCAAATAAAATGTAATGGTACATTTCAAATTTCTACTGTCTGATTAATTAATCAATTTTTAAAACGAAAAGAATTGATCCGAAAGAAGTAATATTATTTGTCTTTTATAAGGAATAAAATCATTTTATTTCTGATAGTTAACTGCTGATTTAAAAACGAATTCATATTCTCTATTATAGTGAAAAACGTTTTTGGCTATTTATAGATTTTTAATTGATTTTAATACCATTAATCACCCTAAATGCATTTGAACATTAGACTTCTTCTAGAGAATTGTATGAATATATAAAAGATGATATCCATCAGGGAAAATAGTTCTTTTCCAAAAAGAAAAACCACTTTCCCTAACAAGAGTTTATGTTGAAAATTCAGTTAGGAAGACAGCGGAAAATCAGAGCTTTGTATGAAAGCTTCAAAATATTGCTCTAATTTTCTGAATTTCATTCTCAAATTTATAAGGAAAATGGTCTAAAAAATAACTTAATTTTGGTCAAAATTATTGTTACTGTGAACACCTAATTTTTTACCAAAATATAAAGAGTCAAACACCAATTTTTATTTTTTTT
>NC_028637.1:75990305-76010151 GCF_001406875.1 Solanum pennellii | reverse complement strand
ACCTTTCAGAATATATTATTCTTGCCTATAAATACCATTCAGTCTTCAGAATATTTCCTAACGGATTTTCTGATCTTCCTTCTTCTTAAAAAAACACATATATTTCTTCGTGTACTTTCCTGCTATGGATTGATTCGCTGACAGTAGAGTTTTTGGTATCTANGTACTTTCCTGCTATGGATTGATTCGCTGACAGTAGAGTTTTTGGTATCTATACTCTACTGATTAAGATCATTTTACCCTGGGAGGTTATATTCCAAATCAAACTTCGGATACTAGAGGGGAATAATTTCCTTAAGGGGACACTGTGAATTCAGTGGACTTGATTTTCTTCCTGAATTTTTAAAAAGAGTATTCCAGATTCTGGTAAGTTTTACAGATTACATTATTTTTTACAAATAAATTTCTGTTCATCTTATTAATTGGTTCTAAAAATCTCAGTTACTTCGTGTTTCTGAATGATTTATTACAACCAGTAATTTCTGATTTTCTTAACACAGATTGGCAACATTTTGTTAGTTGTTTAGATTCGAAAGTGCGGAACTCATTGGAAGGTTATCAGAATCCTGAAAAAAGCTTCGAGCTCACTAGAACACTTGCAAAATAAATAAAAAATAAAATAAAAAAGGGATAAGGAAAAGGGGTCTTATTCGGTGTTTGTTTATAATTGATTTGAAGTTTTGGGTGGCTACTAGTTTGTCAGAAAAGAAGAGGGAAAACCGTTGTGGAGGTAGGGTTATGGTGGTGATGAGTAGGGTGTTCTTTGGCGCAAAAGACGAAAAAAATTGTGGTATGAGTTGAAAAACTGAATAAATAAAGTGAGTGAGATTTATTGATGAAAAATATAATTATTAAATAATTTAATAATTACATTAGGAATTAATTAGTATAAAATATAAAATTAATAAAGAATATTAATCATATAGAAAACAAAACAAAAAGAATATAGATTCTGATAATACATCACATATTGTAATCTGATAATATGACATTCAATAAAATTGGCCCAAAAACAATTAGATGATATAACATTTAATACATTTTGCCAAAAAAACTTTGAAATCAATATCGAAATGCATAAATAATATTTTTCACATTAGCAGTGTGAAAGTGAAATTTTTTCAGAAATTTTCATGTAGTGATTTTTCAGACACGTGTCAAATTCCATTATGTTTCTAAGTAGATAATTACAAAGGACATGAGTCATTTTCAGTCAGTTACTTCTTATTTATACTCTAGCTAAATTGTATTTTTGGATCAATTTCCTAAGTCCATTATTAAATCACGTGACAAGGAGCTATTTCGTCATTAATATTTACACCCACGAAAATAAAAAATATCTTCATGTTTTACTCACTATCACACCTGGATTATATTATGAACACCAACACTTAAATTAATATCCTCAATAAGTTTATAACATTGAATTGATCATTAGCAAAGTTTATAATGACCTTATTTCATCGTCTTCTATTTCATAATATTTCAAAATAAATAAGCAGAATGATCAAATGTTCAAAATCTACCTATACATATATTTTAAGTTATCATTATACGCGTCGATAATATTATTATGCGCATTGACATAATATCATAACATTATTGATCTCCAAAACAGAAGAAAGAATAACTTAAAAACTGTAACAAACAAATGAAAAAAGACGCTTTGATTAAACCTAATACAAATAGAACTAATAACTGATATTTTTTTTAAAAAAAAACTGAAAAATATAACTCAAATAACTGTATACTTTTTAATTCCGAACAACAAAGGTTAATAGATATGTTTATTACTCTCTGCAGTGTGAGTTAACTATGATTAAAGTAATTTTTTAGGTACATATAGTAGATGTGAACCCCCTTTCGCTACTTCCTATGTACATTTTTTCAGATTTTGAATGCTTTTATAAAAAGTTCTGGCTCCGCCACTACTTTCTCGAGTCTATATGAATAAAAAAAAATCATCAAATAAGCTGAAATTTTAAACAATTCGTTTATTTTTAACAATGAAAAAAATAAAAAAAAATTCATTACTAGAGGGAGTTAAAAAAAATCAGATAATATGACATTTAATAAAATTTTCCAAAAAACTATTAGATGATACATGATTTCGTAAATTTTGCCCCCAAAAAACATTGAAATCAACATTGAAATGCATAAATAATATTTTTCACATCTTTAGTGTCAAAGTGAAAACTTTTCGCAAATTTTCATGTAGTGATTTTTCAGACATGTGTCAAGTTCCATTCTATTTCTCAGTAGATAATTACAAAGGATTTTCAGTTGGTTACTTCTTATTCAGANTTTTTTTAAAAAAAAACTGAAAAATATAACTCAAATAACTGTATACTTTTTAATTCCGAACAACAAAGGTTAATAGATATGTTTATTACTCTCTGCAGTGTGAGTTAACTATGATTAAAGTAATTTTTTAGGTACATATAGTAGATGTGAACCCCCTTTCGCTACTTCCTATGTACATTTTTTCAGATTTTGAATGCTTTTATAAAAAGTTCTGGCTCCGCCACTACTTTCTCGAGTCTATATGAATAAAAAAAAATCATCAAATAAGCTGAAATTTTAAACAATTCGTTTATTTTTAACAATGAAAAAAATAAAAAAAAATTCATTACTAGAGGGAGTTAAAAAAAATCAGATAATATGACATTTAATAAAATTTTCCAAAAAACTATTAGATGATACATGATTTCGTAAATTTTGCCCCCAAAAAACATTGAAATCAACATTGAAATGCATAAATAATATTTTTCACATCTTTAGTGTCAAAGTGAAAACTTTTTGCAAATTTTCATGTAGTGATTTTTCAGACATGTGTCAAGTTCCATTCTATTTCTCAGTAGATAATTACAAAGGATTTTCAGTTGGTTACTTCTTATTCAGACTTTAGCTAAATTGTATTTTTGGATCAATTTCTCAAGTCCCTTCTTAAATCATGTGACAAGGAGCTATTTCGTCATTAAAACTTACACCCACAGAAATACAAAACATCTTCACGTTTTCTTCACACACACCTGGATTATATAATGAATACCAACTCTTAACTTAATATCCTCAATAGGCTTATAACATTGAAGTGTTCATAAGCAATGTTTTTAATGACCTTATTTCATCGTATTCTATTTCATAATATTTCTCAATAGAAATAAGCACATTGATCAATTGTTCAATATCTACCAATATATGTATATATATTTGAGGTTATTATTATACGCGTCGATAATATTATTATACGCGTTGATACAATATCATCACATTAGTGATCCCCAAAACAGAAGAAGAATAACTTAAAAATGTAGATAACAAGCAAAGTAGGAAAGAAGCTTTAATTAAGCCTAATACAGATAGCATTTTCAAGAAAAGAAGAACGAAAATTTTAAAATGACAGAAACTCATAAAAAAATCATTACTTTAATATTCAAGAATCAATCAAAACACTGATATTTTCTTAAAAATTTTAAAAATATATATCAAATAACCGTATACTTTTTAACTCCGAACCACAAAGGTTAATAGATATATTTATTACTCTCTACAGTGTGATTTAACTGTGATTATAGTAATTTTTAGGTACATATAGTAGATGTGAACCCCCTTTCGCTACTTCCTGTGTATATTCTTTAGATTTTAAACCCCTTTACTAAAAATTCTGGCTCCGCACTACTTCGTGGAGTCTATATGAAGAAAAAAAATAAACAATTATATTAAATTTTAAATAGTTCATTTACTTTAAACTATAAAAAAAATTAAAATGTCATTAATATAGGGAGTTAAAATAATCTGGTAATATGACATTTAATAAAAATTTTCCCAAAAAATAATGAGATGATACAAGATTTAATAAAATTTGCCCAAAAGAACTTTGAAATCAACATCGAAATGCATAAATAATATTTTTCACATTTTAGTCTGAAAGTGAAAACTTTTCGCAAATTTTCATGTAGTGATTTTTCGAACACGTTTCAAGTTCTATTCCGTTTCTCAGTAGACAATTACAACGGACTAGTGTCATTTTCAGTTGGTTACTTCTTATTTAGAGTCTAGTTAAATTGTATTTTTGGATCAATTTTCCCAGTCCCTTCTTAAATCACGTGACAAGGAGCTATTTCGTCATTAAAACATACATCCAGGAAAATAAAAAACCTCTTTACATTTTCCCAGTTTCGCACATGAATTATATTATGTACACCAACAATTAACTTAATATCCTCAATAAGTTTATTACATTGAACTGATCATTAGCAAAGTTTGTAATGATCTTATTTCATCGTCTTCTATTTCATAAAGTATTTTTTAAAAGTGGTAAATTGTTCAATATCTACCTATACATATATTTGAAGTTATTATTATACGCGTTGATAATATTATTATACGCGTTGACAAAATATCATATCATTAGTGATCTCCAAAACAGAAGAAGGAATAAAGAAAAAAAAATGTAGATAACAAACAAATCAGAAAAGAAGCTTTAATTAAGCCTAATACAGTTAGTAATTTTCAGAAAATAACAAAAAATTAAAAATGACAAACTTGTAAGAATAAATCATTATTTTGATATTCAAGAATCAATAAAAACAATGATATTTTTTAAACTGAAAAATATAACTCAAATAACCGTTTACTTTTTAACTCCGAACCACAGTGGTTAATAGATATATTTATTACTCTCTGCAGTGTGATTTAAATATGATTAAAGTAATTTTTTGGTATACATAGTAGATGTTGAACCCCCTTTCGCTATTTCATATTTTGGATGCTTTTATTAAAAGTTCTGGCTCCGCCACTACTTCCTCAGTCTATACGAAGAAAAAAATTAACAAATAATCTTAAATTTTAAACAATTCATTTATTTTCAACTATGAAAAATTTTAAAAAAAAATCCATTAATACAGGGAGTTAAAATAATCTGATAATATGACGTTAAATAAAATTTGCCCAACAAACAATCAGAAAATACAACATTTAATAAATTTTGCCCCAAAAAAACTTTGAAATCAACATCGAAATGCATAAATAATATTTTTCACATCTTTAGTGTCAAAGTGAAAACTTTTCGCAAATTTTCATGTAGTGATTTTTCAGACACGTGTCAAGCTCCATTCTGTTTCTCAATAGGTAATTACAACGGTCTTGTGTCATTTTCAGTTGGTTACTTCTTATTTAGACTTTAGCTAAATTGTATTTTTGGATCAATTTCTCAAGTCCCTTCTTAAATCATGTGAGAAGGAGCTATCTCGTCATTAAAACTTACACTCACAGAAATAAAAAAACCTCTACACGTTTTTTCACTTTCACACTCATGGATTATATTATGAATACCAACTCTTAACTTAATATCCTCAATAGGCTTATAACATTGAACTGGTCATTAGCAAAGTTTTTAATGACCTTATTTCATCGTATTCTATTTCATAAAATTTTTCAAAAAGAAATATGCACATTGATCAATGTATGTTAATGTTTCTTGAAATATATATATATGTATATATATTATTAACGTTTCTACTATTGAAAAACATCCACAAAAAAAAAGGAAGAAAAAAGTTGGATCTACCATAACATGACCATCACTATTAAAGATACATATTTTTAATATATCTCGTTTATTTTGAGTCTTAAGTTAGCTTTGTTAGTGTTATTATTGACCTGATACATCATTGTTGCAATAACGTTTGTTTTATGTAATGTATAATGTTCATATTAAGATTTTGATGCATAACTCTAATGTTGTTGAATCTTTGATTAGTGTATATAACGTTCAATATAAATATATTTGATATATAAAATTTGTATATTTATCACTCACACCAAAAAGAGTCTATTTTGAAACAATTACATGTATATTGTTTTTTTTTAAATTTCAAAATATAGCATTTCTCAAACAAAATAAAATACATATATATAGTGTATCATACACAGTATTTTTAGTAATGATACGTAAATTCAAATTTATACTAAATTATACATAACTATTACCAAACAATAATGTATCTATCTCAAACAATTACTATAATGTATTTTTTTTTATTTTAGAATTAAGTATTTCTCAAACATAATAAGAGACATAAACAATAATGTATCATACACCATTTTTTAGTTATGATTTGTAATTCAAATTTATACTAAATGTGTCTGATACATAACAATTACCAAACAATAATGTATAAATCTCAAACTTAAAATCTTATGGGCAACACTTTCTTATTTAGTGTACCTAGTAGAAATACAACACTTATCAATTTAAATTGAAAGGATCTTCATGATGTATCTTCTCAAAAATTTTGATAATTTTTAATCAAAATTGAAAGATCTTCAATGAACTACAAAAATAATTATGAAATTCAAAATTTTCAACAATTTTGAGTTAAAATGGAAAAGATCTTCAATGATATTGAGAAGAATTTTGAATCTCAAAAATTTTCGACAGACTTGAATAAAATCGAAAAGATATTCCATGAACTTGAAGATTCACAAAAAAAATTGTTTGTCCAACAACAATTTCATACAATCCTTCATAACTCACCTTGCTTTTCAAAATTTCGACAATGTTTTTTATGAAACAGAGAGAACGATTGGACAACAAGAAGAATTTTTTTTTTAGATTTGTTGCACTATAGGATTTTGAATTATGACAAATATTTTAATAAAATAACATAATTTATGAAATCTTAATTTAATTTTCAGCTTTTCGCCTTTATTAGTGAAACAAATGGATACTATGATATTTTAAATTGATTTTACAACTTTTTTTCCCTTAATAAGTGCAACAGACTAATACATAATGTATCAACAATAATGTATCCGGATTCTTAATTATTTATCTGAAATGCCTAAAGAATATGAGATTTATGTAATTACAAAAAATAATAGGGATAGAAGGTAATTAAGGTTTTACACTATGGTATTTATGTAAGTTACAAAATTATTTAAACTGAAAAATATAACTCAAATAATTGTATACTTGTCAACTCCAAACCATTGTAGTTAATAGATATATTGATTATTCCCTGCTGTGTGATTTATATATGATTAAAATAATCTTTTATTTACATATAGTAGATATTGAACTCTCTTTCTCTATTTCATGTGTATATTTTTTCCGATTTTTAACCCACTTATTAAAATGTTGGATCCGACACTACTTCCTGGAGTCTATATGAAGAAAAAAATCAACAGTTATCTTAAATTTTAAACAATTTATTTATTTTAAACTATGAATAAATAAAAAAAATCATTAATATAGAGAGTTAGAATAATCTGATAATATGAAATTTAAATATAATTTTCCAAAAAACAATCAGATGATACAACATTTAATAAAATTTGCCCAAAAACATTGAAATGCATTAATAATATTTTCACATTTGTAGTGTGAAACTGAAAACTTTTTGCAAATTTTTATGCAGTGATTTTCCAAACACGTGTCTAGTTCCATTCTGTTTCTCAGTAGATAAATATAACGGACAAGTGTCATTTTCAGTCAGTTTTAGACTCTAGCTAAATTGTGTTTTTTAGATCAATTTTCCAAGTGCCTTCTTAACCACGTGACAAGGAGCTATTTCTTCATTTTCACTTACACCCACGGAAATGAAATACCGCTTCACGTTTTTCCCATTCTCACACCTCAATTTTTTCCCTTTATAATCTCGAAATTGACTGAAGGTTTCTCCCAGCATTCATCAATAAAAGTGAATTTCATACTTCCATTTTTATCCTATTAAGTTTATTTAGTTTGTAATTCAATAACTTTCTAGTTTTTTTAATTTTTACTAACATGGAGAGAGTAATTCAATAACTTTCTTATTTTTTTACTTTTTGCTCACATGGAGAGAGCTAATTATCAAGACAAAGTAAAAAGGATTGTAGAGGATGTAAGTGTAGAGATAATGTTAGGGCTGAGTGACTTTGGGGCTTCTTCGAAGAAATCGAAGATACCGAACCATGCTTCGTCAATAGTTAACGGTGACCATTCTTATAATAACTGTAATACATATGTGAATTATTTTCAATTTCAGTCATCAGGCGTGCTTTGTTGCCTATGGAAATTGAGGCTGAGTGGAGGCAACATAATAATCCGTTTTCAATTATGAAGTCATATTCATTGCCGGTGGAGACTTAAATGGAGTACAGGAGGTAAAGGAATTATCAATTTTCTGTTACCAGGATGTATTCATTGCCGCCGATGGATACTGAAATGGAGTAGAGGCAACAAAATTATCCATTTTCTGTGTTAATAAGAGGTCTTCGTTGTCGATGGAGTCTGAAGTAGAGTACTTGAGGCAAAGAAATGATCAATTTTCTGTTACTAGGACGTCTTCGTTTCCGATGGATACTGAAATCGAGTGGAGGCAAAGGTTAGAGGCTGAAATGGATTGAAGGCGAAGAATGGAGACTGAAATGGAGTGGAGGCGTAGAATGAATACTGAAATGGAGTGGAGGCAATGTAATGATTCATTTCCAATTATGAAGACAACTACGTTGCCGCTAGTGAAGACTGAGATGGAGTGGAGGCAAATCAATGATCCATTTTGTGTTATGAGGACATCTCCCATGCCTCCAATGGAGACTTAAATGGAATGGAGGCAAATGAGTGATCCATTTTCTGTTAACAGGATGACATCATTGCCACCAATAAATACTGAGGAGGAGTGGATGCAATGAGGAAAAGTGAAGGTAGTTTGTCTTTGTCATGGTAATTTTCTGACCCTAGCTTAATTTATCAAACATGTTGGCGGAGATGATGTTGAAAAATGGTGATGCATATCATAACAAAACAAGCGAGATGCCTGAAAAAACTTTATCATCTTAGATAGGAGGAACTTAGTCTTGTACAATAACAAGGAAAGATGAAATAACAACAAGGACATAAAGCTATACCTTTATTAAGATAATAAAGCGTTTTCAACATCATCTCCACCAGCATGTTTGACAAATTCAGTTGGGGTCAGAAAATTATCATGACAAAGACAAACTATCTTCACTTCGTCTATGTTCTTACACGAGTATAAAAGTTCTTCAATTTTTTTTTCTTTTTGGTCCTTAACCTTTTGTGTAGACATTAACCATGTTGTTGAGCACGAAGTTTCTGAACTTCTCTGAAGCAATATTTTTCTCTGAATACACAAGTGATTTCTAGTCAATTAAAGATGATTTCACATCGAGAACTAAATGTAAAATTATAAATTATTTCCCACTTAAATTTTGTACAAATTAAAATTGAACAAATATCTATATAAATCAATTAGTAAAATGTTGATACCTTAAGTAGGACGTTGTTGGACTTCAACCTTAGCTACACCTGAAGCAACACATCCTTGCGATCCACCAGCATGGAAACATCAATGAATATTTTATTAGTTATTCACAAAAAATGATTCATTTTTTCGAGAGAACATCAAAATTACCAGTCAATGAAAGTCCTAAATTTTCATTCGCTACATTCCATGAAGTTCCTATTGTTGACACCCAATTTTGGACCTCCACATATAAATTAACTTTTGAGCTTAATTAATTTCGAACGATTTAAAATAATTATCTTTATAAAATCTAAAATGTTTTTCAAGTTATTTTAGAGTAATTTTAGTAGCTTTTATAATTTTTAAATAGTAAATATGTTTTTATGTAATTAGTTTATTTTATAAATATTTGAAAATAATCCTAAAAAAGTTTTTAATTTTGGTAAGTATTTTATAACATTAGTTTAATTTAAACTATGGTTAATTTTAAAAATCAACTAGTTTATGGTTGAATTAATTATTTTATTTTTTAAGATTGAGAATCTCCTAAATTGATTATATTAATTCATCTTATTTAGATTTTAACTGAATATAAAAATTAAATTCAATTTGGCTAAACTAATAATTCATTTAGCTAACCAATATCGAAGGACCAAATTATGGGCTTTTATAAAAGCATTTTTTTCAGCAGCCCACTCTTTTGTTCTTAATTCCCGGCCCATTTCCTTATCCCCAAAAGAAATTCATTTTTTCAGCTGTGTGTCGTTAGGTGGTTTATGTTTTCAAGTAAAGAAATCAGCTTGTTCCAGGTATATAACTGTATTTCATTTTTCTTTTATTGTAGCTATTTTCTTCTTTTTGCTTCAAGTAAGTTAGCTTGATCCTTTGTATGATAAGTTGGCAGCTCTAGCTCTCCATAGATGAGCGGGTGTTGTTTCTAGCTCTAGTGTGCATTATGCTATCTCTATTTTGTTTATATTTGGGATTTTATTATCTCCTAATTATTTGTTCATAATGTGAGCTGCGTTTGCTATGCCTTGTCGTAGCTGTTAATTATCTCACTTAGCTGTTGTGAGTTTTCAAAATTAAGAAAGCTCCCTTCTCTTTATCTGTTTATGACCGTACACTTAGTTTCTCAAGTGAACTATGTGTTTATCTTCACTATGAATTAATTACTTCACAATATGTTTCTTAGCATTTGTGTTCCTATTCTAATTCTTTTTCCCCCCATATATTTGCATTTCCTTTGCACTTCAGGTGGGTGGAAACCCAAAACTTCTTTATTGAATTAGCCTTCATCACTATTCGAATTTCGAAAGCTCAAATAGTTAAATGGAAGCTAGAATACAGGTCGAACAATTAAAAAATCAAACTACTAACCAAATAGTAGTAAATCATAATATTATATACTCACAAGTCGTTATTATAATACAACATTCATTTAACCAACAATTCTTATCATATAGCTGCATCTCACTCACAATCCATCACGAACTCTTATTACCATCATACTCAGCTAGCTCATTTCATCACCACGATGTCAACCATTTCACCCATATGACACCTTAAATCTAGTTATACCAATAAAAATCAAACTAACTCAATCTCATGTGCACTTTCTTACTAAAATCTTCAATTATCTTCACACAAGCATATCCTTTGAGACTTCTTTTATCCATAAGCATGTCATTGTGATATATATTCATTCCCTTGGACATTAAAATCAAATCATCGGTCCTTATTTTGAACCTTCGCGATACACTTCTCAACTTAGCATATTAATATCGTATCAACGATTTACCACTAAAATTTTACTTATAATACAATTCCTAACTCATTCGTCTTTAGTAACAAACTTGTTGGTTCCTCAAATATGAATGTGACATTAAACCTTATTATACAAGCATGTGATACAAAAGATAACACCTTATGTAGTTAGTATTCATGCTTAACAATCAACGTATCCGTTTTCATATACCACTATGACCATATCATGAAAGTCTATTAAATTCACCATTAAAACACATCATACCTACCGAGAAGATCATATCCAAATAGGTCACACATTTCTACCCATCAAATAACTGTAAAATATTATCAAACTAGTTCCGTATCTAGCCCAAGCTATATGTATTCTTTCGTAGAGCAGGTCGATAACAAAAGATATACACTCCGTACTTCTATCCGAGTACCTATCAATACCATTAACTTTTGAGCTTAATTAATTTCGAACGATTTCAAATAATTAGCTTTATAAAATCTAAAATGTTTTTCAAGTTGTTTTAGAGTAATTTTAGTAGCTTTTATAATTTTTAAATAGTAAATATGTTTTTATGCAATTAGTTTATTTTATAAATATTTGAAAATAATCCTAAAAAAGAATTTAATTTTGGTAAGTATTTTATAACATTAGTTTAATTTAAATTATGGTTAATTTCAAAAATCAACTGGTTTATGGTTGAATTAATTATTTTATTTTTTAAGATTGAGAAGCTCCTAAATTGATTATATTAATTCATCTTATTTAGATTTTAACTGAATTTAAAAATTAAATTCGATTTGGCTAAATTAATAATTCATTTAGCTAACCAATATCAAAGGACTAAATTATGGGCCTTTATAAAAGCATTTTTTTCAGCAGCCCACTCTTTTGTTCTCAATTCCCGACCCATTTCCTTATACCCAAAAGAAATTCCCAAATGATAGAGCAACAACAATCCTCTTTCTGGAGGTTTCTTCGTCCAGTTTCGTTCGCTACCCGGGAAAAGGTAATATCTACTCCTTTGTTTATTTTTTATTATGTGATGAGTTTGTCTCTGTTAGGTTTTCTTTGGCTTCATTCTCACTCGGGTCGAATGTGAATGGCCATGGTTTATTATCTTTATTTGTGGAATTATTGGCTGATAATTGTGTTATTCCTCGATTAGATGTTCAAATCAGTTTGTAATTGCTTAAGTTTATCTTTCGTGTTCGAATCACATGTTCGTCTTACTTGGATTCTTATGCCTAACGTGTTCTTAAGCCTTAGCTCCTTTGATGTCATTTGTTTGTTGTTATATTCTTTGGCTCAATTTTGTTTCTTGGAAGCTAAGTATGTCTCCGTTTTGCTTTGTTCGAAATCGTTTAAAGTTCATTTGGTCCAGCTGTTTGTCGTTAGGTTGTTTCTGTTTTCAAGTAAAGAAAATCAGTTTGTTCCATGTATATAATAATTTTATTTCATTATTCTTGTACTAGCATGCCTTTTCTCTTTGATATAAAGTTATGTTAACCACTAATCATTTGTTTACCATAATGTGGGCTGCCCTTATAAATTTTATGGATAACTTATCGGTGGCCTCTTAAAGTTGACATCAACATTCACATGGACACTCTAAGTAAGATTTGTTCATTTTTAGCACCTCATGTCAAACCTCATTGTATCATTTTGACACTTTTATGTTTTCAAAACCACATTTTAAGTGTGTACATCCAGACGCCTCTTATGTGAAAAATAAACAAATCTGACACGTAGAAATTTTATTTTATTCTTTAATAAATTAGTTTTACTTTCTTTTTTATTTCTTCCAGATCCCAAACCTCATGTCCCACCTCTTCTCTTCTTTCTTCTTGTCTTTCCTTTCCCTTTTGATTTGTTCTTCTCCTTCAAAAAGACAAAGAGCATAGATTAGTTCACAAAGTAAAATAAGTTGGAGAATATGAAAAATCATATCAAATCAAAAAGTTACTGTATGACGTTTTAAAGAAAATGATTTCTTGTTCTACTATGATTGAGATTTACAATGACGGATATATAAAATAAATTTCTTTTTTTAGTGAAGGTTGTTCTTTATTTTGTTTATCTCTTGAAAGAAATTTAATTTCGTAATTTCAATGGAGAAGGTAAGAATGTAAATCAGTTTGTCCATTTGAAAGAAGTTGATTTCATTGTTTGTTTCCTTGAAATCGGTTTTGTTTTTAAATATAAATCAAGATGCAAATTCGATTTTCAAAGAAGATGAAAGAATCAAAGAGTGTAACCTAGTAAAGTATTGTAATTTTTCTTTAAAAAGTTGCGTGGTGATGAGGATGGTAAAAGGTGAAGAAGATGGAAGGGAGAAAGTAAGGAAGAAAAAAGAGAACAAAATATTTATAAAAAAAAAGTCAAAATATTTACAATAAACGTCTCTGACGCGCTTTAAATTCGTGTAGCACACATACCATGCTTAGTCAGCGAAAAGTGTTTCAAGACACAATAAGACGCGACATGAGGTGTCTAAAATAAACAAAGCTTAATTGAAGTTTCAAAGTGAAAGTTTCTGCCAAGTTTAGGGGGACACTAATGGGCTAGGCCTAAATTTTATTGTGGCATATATGTATGTATTTGAAAGTGTCTCTAGTATGGTCTTTTCTTCGATTTAATCATGTGTTTTGGTATTGCTACCCCACCATGCTATTTTAATTGGAAATTATTTATGTAGTTTATGTCATCATTTAACATGTTTGATTTGAATAATGATGTCATTTTGTTTAGTTCTTTGATTAAAGCTATTTTCTTCTTTTTGCTTCAAGTAAGCTAGGTTGACCCTTTAGTATGATAAGCTGGCAGCTCCAGGTCTCCATGGTTGAGCGGGTATCGTTTATTGCATAAAGTGTGATGTTTGTCTAGTGTGCATTATGTTATCTATATTTTGTTTATATGGAAAAGAGCCAAAAATATCCTTGAAGTATCAGAAATGGTACAAAATTACTCGCCATCGACCTATTAGCTCGAAAATACCTTTCTCATCCACCTATTGACTCCAAAATACCTTTCTCATCCACCTTTGGGTCCAAAATGTCACGACCCAAAATGAGTCGTGAGTGGCATCCACACTTAGCTACCTAGGTGGACGAACCAAGAAATTCAAATCCCAACATGTACCAATAATTCAACTGTGAATAACAAAATATTGCGGAAGCTCTAAAATTTATTAACTATCATTTCCGAAAACTTGGAAGTCATCACATCAAGAACATCTATCCTCAAATTACCAAGTCTAAAAGTATTTAAGAAACCAAAACAAATAAATAGATGGTCCATGTCCAAATTTCAAAGACATCAAGACGTGAATGAGAGAATCCAGCACGAGCTAGAAATAATAGCTCACCCTGAACTCTGATGTGCTGGAGACTACCTAGAGCTGAGGGCGAGTTGAAGTCGATGGTACACTTGCTGCACTCCACAAATAACAAAGAAGAAAAATACAAGTAGGACTCAGTACGGGGGCCACATGTACTGAGTAGATATCATCGGCCAACCCAAAATAGGAACTAATATACAATAAATAATAGTATGAACTCAACTATAGCACTTAACAGGTGATAAACAACAAACAACATGAACAAGTATCAACAACATTAAAGTAAGCTTGTAATAAGTCAATGATATCAAGATCACACATGAGGACTCATGCCTCCAAACCAAGCCATTTTGGGAGTTGAGTTCTTTGAGATTGAGTATCTTCCATTAATTCAACATGTTTTTCCTTTAATATTATCGTGTCGGAACGTGACACTCCGATCCTATAATATCATTAGTTTATCATTTAGTATCACCACTTTTCCATTCGTTAATGATATTTCATCTAGCCTTCTTTATTCAAGGCATTACTTCGATAGAGATGGTTTAAGATTATACATTCTACGGTCTCGGGATTTCAGACCAATCACAAAACACACGACCAAGCCACAGAATCACACAATCAAGTACATAGAAAACTTCACAATATCATTCAATGCATATCAATCACTATTAAGAGTTTACTATCAAATAGTATAAACCATAACCTACCTCCACCGAAGAACCGAAGTCAAGCAAGCTACATCTCCAATACTTTTCTTTTCCTCAATGTCTCCCAACGTTTTCAATCTTATCTTCAACTTTCATGAAAGAATCAATATAATGTTGTATCAACTTTTTTATATGTTGAGCTTCCTGAGTTACCTGGAATGTCGAACACGTGTTGAAATCCTCAAGATTTGATTTTTCCCTTTCGTAAAGCTTCATAATGTTTCCAATCTGAAATTTAAGCACAATTTTTTTCTTCCTCTGGCGTTCATCTTCACATGTAAGTTCCGCCTCTTTTTTTCTTTTCTTTTTTTCTATTGATTATTGTTACCCTAATTATTATATGACTAATTATAAAAGTGGTAAAAGGAACCCACTATTAATTATAATGTTATCTTCTTTAACCCTCAACTACATAAATTATTAAAACTATCCCATTATTTTTATAATTATAATTACAAATAGTCAAAAATACCCATTTAGAATCTATCGAAAATTATTTTATGAAATAAAATGCTCTATTGCTCAAATTGAACAAATGGGTCGTTACAATAGATACCAATTTACCCATTGTTCGTCCTCAAACGATCAAAAGAAGGCGAGGGTAAAACGGATAGTTGTCTCAACTATTCCTTTACAATATTAGTACCCAAGATCTCACCTCAAAAGTACCGAACGAACCATTTGGAGATCTACACCTCCTCCCATACAATGCCTCAAATGGAGCCATCTTAATATTCCAATGATATCGTTTTCTATTAACTCAACAAACAACAAAACTATTCCCCAGTGGAGTACTCTTCAACTGATCGATTCTTCCACTAGACCTTGACACAACCAACATGATAAATATTTTTTTTTAACATAAGAATGATACAATCCTAAATCAATATTGGCTAAAACCAGGAGTATTCCTAAACCATCCACCACAACTCATAATGCACAAACCATCATAGATCTTATCAAGAATACATTCTCACAATGAAACATTTCCTCGAGCTTAAGCTATAAACATATGATCTTTAGACATTAAGTAATCATCTAAGAAAATCGAACTCATTTGATCCAAATATGGAAAAGATCAACTAACCACCATCGAGTGACACACCCAAGCATACAGAACTTCTAACAATACTATCGAAATGCAAGATGAGTAGCTATCATAGACAAACCTTAAGAATGACAAAAATAGACCCAATGGTCCTCACGTTCAATCACACATAGCCAAAACATGATATCGATGATGAGATAAATCTGATGTCTATCGAACAACTGGTCGCTCTCTTATAAATTCTCATATTCAAAGTTATTGTGTTAAGTCACTAGTATACTTTAACTTTCTCAAACAACACCAAATCTTTCGTAACAAGAATGAACAATTCTAACCAAGGTTTCCGCTCTACCAAGAGGACAATCAAATAATCGATACATAACGCAGGTCGAATAACTCTAGATACTTCTTCCATATTGTCCATATCAAACAATTTTATTCATCCGCCTCTATCTCTTTGATTTGTCAGCTACCTGACAATCTCTAATTTAGTCCCTATTATAAGTGCAAAAATACTTGGTTTATCAAATCTCACATCCACTGAATTCAACACTTTTAATATTAATAAAATATCATAACCACATTGATCATCTACCTTACTCCCAAACCATCATTAGTATCAAAGTCTTCTTATCACATACATGTTTCAACTATGACTATCTCTCTTTCTATTAAGCATTTGATGACATAAACTTCTAAATATCTTAAAATTTTCCATACAACACTCTTGTTCCTTTTTGCTGACTCGCTTACCAATTTNGACTCGTTTACCAATTTTTTTTTTATTATTATTATGATTATTATTATTATTATTATTATTATTATTATTATTATTATTATTTGTCCCAAAAATCCTTGACATTTTTATCTTAGCCTCTAAGTCAAAACATTACGGGAAACCCCTTTACAATCAAAAGTAACAAAAAATTTTGACTTAAATTATGCACAAGTCCTTCAAAATGCTTTATATTGAATGTGATCAATCATTTCTTACTTTACCAATCCATATCTTGATAAACATACCACCACTAATGTAGACTTATAAATATATGTATTTAAAAAGTGAATTGTAAATTCAATTATGTAACTCAATCCTCTTATCTCTCAACATTAGCTCATACCTTGAAGATTTTTAGGAATTCATGTATCTTCGCGCATCATTAATCGTCTCTTCATACATCTTACCATATCCTTCGCTAAAAATTTAATAGTACTTAATACTGAACTCACAACCACAAAAGAACTTATTGTCATACTCGAGTTGAACGCATATACACTCTTTTCTCAAGTCTTATCCAAAAACTTTTAATCAATCTGATGAACCTGTGACACCATTACCTTAACCAAAACAAAATAGATAAAACCACAAGTCCCTCAACTCAATTCTAAACCTCTAAAATATACCTCTTTATCCCTTCCATTTTCTTAAATTAATATTTCTCTTATTAAATATTATATTAAAACACCTCATAATACACACTATAAATACAATGCCTCTACAATTTTAAATGCAAGCACCATCCAAACTCAGCTGTTGCTCAAAATAAAAAAATAATCCTGCAGACATCCGAATCCCATCTCCACCGTTCAAATCAACCACCAAGATGTCAGGAACACGTAGTTAAACTTTTAGCCCGATCCAACGGTTAGTTAATTGAGAAACACGATTTGAAAGTTGCTGGTTGGAGAAAACAAATGCAACAAAATAAATATCTTTCTTCTATCTTCTCTCTTCTCTCTTCTCTCTCAAAACCTCACTTATGTCCTAATGTCTTTCAAGGAGACTATTAATGAGTAGTTAAATTTTTCTCTTAAGATCATCCTCTATTTATACAATTGTGTTTTTCCTTACAAAGTCAAAATCAACTACAAATAGGATTATAATTCCAATTCTTTTCCTAATAGGATTGGAAATCAAATAAAAAGAATAATTTCAATCATTTTTCAAGTGGGATTAGACCTAGTGTCCAACTCTTAAGCAAATACTAAATTCGATATCAGAACAGGTGAAACACTATCAAGACTTTGTTGCCACTAAACTAATTCTAAATGAGAATTTTCGATACTATTACAACAAATATAAATCATACAGGTCATATATCACTTTCTCTTTTTACCATCATGCTTAGCTAGACCTTTTCATTATCAAGAAGTGAACCTTTTCCTCGACATGACACCATAAACTCTGGTATACCAATCAAATTTAAGGGACTAACTCAACTTTATAAGCATTTTCTTACTAAAATCTTCAATTCAGTTCACCCAAGTATACTCAATAGGACTTTTGTTCCCTATAAGTCTGTCATCCTAGTAGCAATCTACCTTTTGAAGCTTAAGATAAACTCGTCAGTCCGCTTTCAGAACCCTCAAGATACATCTCACAAGATAAATATATTAGTATAGTACCAAAAATCCACTGTTGAAATATTTCTGACAAATAATGCATTTCAAAGTGCCTGTAGTAATACATAGTTGCTTTCTCAAATATGAATGAAACACTGAATTTCATTATCTGAACATGTCATACAACTAATAACTTCTTTAGGAGTTAGTATTCTTACTTGACAATCGACGTACCCTTTCCACATAACCCTAGTACTGCCACACCGTGAAAGTCCGTTAGATACCTGACTAGAACACATCATGCCTATCGATAAGATCCTACCCAAATAGCCCACATATTTCTATCCATTGAAAATTGCAAAACATTATCAAATTTGTTCTCTCTCTAGGCCAAACAATTCGCTTTACTTCTAAGACTAATTCAACAACAAAAATGACACACTTCCTAACTCTAACCAAGAAAGTATCGATGACCCTCTCTGATATATCCTCACTCTATGAAGTCATAGTAGTGGCTTTACTAATCGACACTCAACATGAGACTACCACCATATTTTGCAATCCAGAAAATATACCTATTTCGAAGGAATTTTTTTTCTCTTGTCGCTATTTCAACTCCTAATACTCTAGTACTAACCATATTTGAAATAGAGTGAAGAAGTCCAGATAGCAATTTGTATCAACTAGATACCAATTGGATTCAAGTAGTAGCACGAAAGAAAGAAATAAATGTAACGACCTGTTTAGTCGATTCGAGATGCAAGATTATTTTGATAGAAACTGGCTGAGTCGACGGAACAGTCGACGGACCGTCATGGTCACGACGGACCGTCGAGGGTTATCGTTCCAAAACACTTAAACTCTGAATATCTGGGTACTGGGATCAACTCTCTGAACTTCACGACGGAACTGCAGTACGTACCGTCGTAGCCACGACGGACCGTCACAGACCTTTTACTAAAATTGAGTCTCTGAACTTTGTGACGGACGTGCAGGACGGACCGTTGCAGGTACGACGGGCCATCACGAGTGGCGTAATTCCACCTGGGTCGGATTTCTGCTAAAGTTTTAAAGGGGTGTTTTGGACTATTCCTGATTATAATTATAAAATTAGTGGGTTAATGTTAATAATTTATGTAGTCGGGGATTAAAGGAGATAACCTTGAAATAAATAGTGGGTTACTTTTATCATCTTTTATACTTAATCACATGATAATTAGGGTAAAAGAAAAAGGGTTTGAAGAATAGAAAATTTAAAAAAGAAAAGAAGAGAGAACGAGCGAGAGAGAGAGAAGAACGAAGAGACAGTAAGGACATTGGGGAGATAGCTTGCTTGATCACGATTCTTCGGTGGAGGTAGGTTATGGTTTATGCTATGTGATAGTAAACTCT
>NC_028637.1:75984617-75988817 GCF_001406875.1 Solanum pennellii | reverse complement strand
GAGGAAGGGGAAAATGAGCAGGTTCAAGATGAGGGATTACCACCCCAGCCTACCCCAGAGACGATTAATCAAGTCCTTACTTATCTTAGCGGGTTATCTGATCAGGTCCAGACACCTCTAGTGTTTTCTGCACCAGCACCTCAGGTTCCAGGAGTACAACATGCAGCCGCTGTGGCTCCCCGCATGGATGCCTCATTGGAAATAGGCACGTTTCCTCGATTGACTACAGGGTCCATAATGACAAGTGATCAGCATGAACTTTTCACTAAATTCTTAAAGTAAAAACCTCCAGTATTGAAGATGCCTATGATTTTCTGGTTGATTGTCATGAGCTGCTACATAAGATGGACATAGTAGAACGATTCGGTGTGGAGTTTGTGACCTATCAGTTTCAGGGAGATGCCAAAAGGTGGTGGCGGTCGTATGTCGAGTGTCAACCAGCACAGGCACCACCTATGACGTGGGCATCATTCTCTAGCCTAATTATGGAGAAGTATATACCCCGAACTTTGAGGGATAGGAGGAGAGATGAATTCCTGAGCCTAGAACAAGGAATGATGTCTGATGCTGCTTGTGAGGCTAAATTTCGTGCACTATCTAGGTATGCCACTCAGCTTTGTTTCAGTCCACAAGAGCGGATTCGCCGTTTTGTGAAGGGATTGAGATCAGATTTGTGGATTCCAGCCTTACAGGTAGCTGCTGTAGCAAAATCTTTTCAGGAAGTGGTTGATTTTGTGATAGAAGTAGAGGGGGTGAAGCCAGACGACTTCACCATGGCGTCTACATCTAAAAAGTTCCGTAAGGGAGGTGAGTTTAGAGGTTCTTACTCCAGAGGGCAGAGTTCAGGAGGTTACCAAAACCGCCCTATTCAGTCTTCCCTGCAGGCTGTAGCTGAGGGTCCACCGCAGACCGGTCAACAATTCTCTGAGTTTGGAGGTTATCCCCAGACTCCGTCGTTCTCACAGAGACCTATGCTTGACTCCAGAGAGTGTTATGGATGTGGAGAGACTGGACATATTCGGAGGTTTTGTCCAAAACCGAGTTACAGACCCCCAATAGTTAGAGGTAGAGGTGGTCATGGGAGAGGCCGCCATTCTGGAGGACGCGGTGGCCAAGGTAATGGTGGTCACCCAATCAATCGGGGTGGCGGGCAAGCTGGAACTGCTGCGGCGCAACATGATAGGGGCAATGGACAGACAGGTGATAGGGCCCATTGTTATGCTTTCCCCGGGAGGTCTGAAGCAGAGACATCTGATGCTGTTATCACAGGTAATCTTTTGGTCTGTGATTGCATGGCTTCTGTATTATTTGATCCTGGATCCACATTTTCATATGTATCTTCCTCATTTTCTACTGGTCTTGATTTACATTGCGAATTGCTTGACATGCCTATTAGTGTCTCTACTCCTGTGGGTGAGTCTGTGATAGTTGAGAAGGTGTATAGGTCTTGCCTTGTGACTTTTGTAGGGAGCAATACCTATGTAGATTTGATTATCCTAGAAATGGTTGATTTTGATGTAATTCTGGGTATGACTTGGCTTTCCCCAAATTTTGCAATCTTAGATTGTAATGCTAAAACTGTGACATTGGCCAAGCCTGGGACAGATCCGCTAGTGTGGGAGGGTGACTACATTTCCACCCCAGTCCGTATTATCTCTTTTCTTCGCGCTAAGAGGATGGTTAGTAAAGGTTGTTTAGCCTTCTTGGCACATCTCAGGGATGATACTTCCAAGGTACCTTCGATTGAATCTGTTTCGATAGTCTGCGAGTTTCTGGATGTGTTTCCTGCAGACCTTCCTGGTATGCCACCGGATAGGGATATCGATTTCTGTATTGATCTGGAGCCGGGTACTCGCCCCATTTCCATCCCCCCTTATAGAATGGCTCCAGCTGAGTTAAGGGAGTTAAAGGCCCAACTTCAGGAGTTGTTAGGTAAAGGTTTTATTAGACCAAGTGCATCCCCTTGGGGTGCTCCTGTTTTATTTGTGAAAAAGAAGGATGGAAGCCTTCGGATGTGCATAGACTACAGGCAGCTGAATAAGGTAACTATTAAGAACAAGTATCCTATTCCTCGAATTGATGATTTGTTCGATCAGTTACAAGGTGCTTGTGTCTTCTCTAAAATTGATCTGAGATCCGGTTATCATCAATTGAAAATACAGGCAGCAGATGTGCCAAAGACTGCTTTTCGAACCAGGTATGGGCATTACGAATTCTTAGTAATGTCTTTTGGGGTTACGAATGCCCCTGCTGCTTTCATGAGTCTGATGAACAGGATTTTTAAGCCATATCTGGATATCTTTGTTATTGTATTCATTGATGATATACTGATATACTCAAAGAGCAGGAAAGAACATGAGGAGCATTTGAGAATTGTATTGGAGTTGTTGAGGGAGAAAAGACTTTATGCCAAATTCTCCAAGTGTGAGTTTTGGCTAGATTCAGTGTCCTTCTTGGGGCACGTGGTTTCTAAGGATGGAGTGATGGTGGATCCTTCTAAGATTGAAGCAGTGAAGAGTTGGGTAAGACCTACTAATGTTACAGAGGTAAGAAGCTTTGTTGGTCTAGCTAGCTACTACCGTCGATTTGTCAAGGGATTTTCTTCTATTGCTTCGCAGCTAACAAATTTGACTAAGCAGAATGTTCCCTTTGTATGGTCGGAAGAATGTGAAGAAAGTTTTCAGAAACTCAAGACTTTGTTGACTACTGCACCAATTCTTACCTTGCCAGTGGAAGGCAAGAATTTCATTGTTTATTGTGATGCATCTTATTCTGGGTTGGGTGCAGTGCTAATGCAGGAGAGAAATGTAATTGCTTATGCTTCGAGGCAATTAAAAGTGCATGAACGTAACTATCCGACCCATGATTTGGAGTTGGCTGCAGTTGTGTTTGCATTAAAGCAATGGAGACATTATCTATATGGGGTCAAGTGTGAAGTCTATACAGATCATCGTAGTTTACAGTATGTCTTTACTCAGAAAGATTTGAATTTGAGGCAGAGGAGGTGGATGGAACTACTGAAGGACTATGATATTACTATTTTGTATAACCCAGGAAAAGCTAATGTTGTGGCAGATGCCTTAAGTAGAAAAGCAGGGAGCATGGGAAGTTTAGCCCACTTACAGGTTTCTAGACGTCCATTGGCTAGAGAGGTTCAGACTCTGGCTAATGACTTTATGAGGCTGGAAGTACTAGAGAAGGGAGGATTTTTGGCCTGTGTGGAGGCAAGATCTTCTTTTCTTGACAAGATTAAGGGAAAGCAGTTTACTGATGAGAAGCTGAGCCGAATTCGAGATATGGTATTGCGAGGAGAGGCTAAAGAGGCAATAATTGATGAGGAAGGCATTTTGAGAATTAAGGGAAGGGTATGTGTGCCCCGTGTTGATGATTTGATTCACACTATTCTTACAGAGGCTCATAGTTCAGGATATTCTATACATCCTGGTGCAACCAAATTGTATCGCGATCTAAAGCAACATTTTTGGTGGAGTACAATGAAGCGCGATATTGTAGATTTTGTTGCCAAATGCCCGAATTGTCAGCAAGTAAAGTATGAATACCAGAGGCCTGGAGGAACCCTTCAGAGAATGCCCATTCCTGAATGGAAGTGGGAAAGGATTGCAATGGATTTCTTGGTCGGTCTTCCAAAGACATTGGTAAGTTTGATTCTATTTGGGTAATTGTTGACAGATTAACTAAGTCTTCTCACTTCATTCCGGTCAAGATGACTTACAATGCAGAGAAGTTAGCCAAACTCTATATCTCGGAGATTGTTCGATTGCATGGAGTTCCACTCTCCATCATATCAGATAGAGGTACGCAGTTTACTTCTAAGTTTTGGAGAATATTACATGCTGAATTAGGTACTAGGCTGGACCCTAGTACTGCATTTCACCCCCAGACCGATGGTCAGTCTGAGCGAACAATTCAGGTGTTGGAGGATATGCTTCGTGCATGTGTGATAGAATTTGGTGGTCATTGGGATAAATTCTTACCCTTAGCAGAGTTTTCATACAACAATAGCTATCACTCAAGTATTGATATAGCTCCATTTGAGGCACTGTATGGGAGGAGATGTAGGTCTCCCATTGGTTGGTTTGATGCATTTGAGGTAAGGTCTTGGGGTACCGATCTTTCGAGGGAGTCGTTAGATAAGGTAAAATTCATCCAGGATAAGCTTCTAGCAGCTCAGAGCAGGCA
>NC_028637.1:75979189-75981727 GCF_001406875.1 Solanum pennellii | reverse complement strand
TGACACTCCGATCCAAGAATACCGTGTCGGAACGTGACACTCCGATCCAAGAATACCGTGTCGGAACGTGACACTCCGATCCAAGAATACCGTGTCGGAACGTGACACTCCGATCCAAGAATACCGTGTCGGAACGTGACACTCCGATCCAAGAATACCGTGTCGGAACGTGACACTCCGATCCAAGAATACCGTGTCGGAACGTGACACTCCGATCCAAGAATACCGTGTCGGAACGTGACACTCCGATCCAAGAATACCGTGTCGGAACGTGACACTCCGATCCAAGAATACCGTGTCGGAACGTGACACTCCGATCCAAGAATACCGTGTCGGAACGTGACACTCCGATCCAAGAATACCGTGTCGGAACGTGACACTCCGATCCAAGAATACCGTGTCGGAACGTGACACACCGATCCAAGAATATTGTGGCCGAACGTGACACTCCGATCCTATAATATCATTAGTTTATCATTTAGTATCACCACTTTTCCATTCGTTTATAATATTTCATCTAGCCTTCTTTATTCAAGGAATTACTTCGATAGAGATGGTTTAAGATTATACATTCTACGGTCTCGGGATTTCAGACCAATCACAAAACACACGACCAAGCCACACAATCACACAATCAAGTACATAGAAAACTTCACAATATCATTCAATGCATATCAATCACTATAAAGAGTTTACTATCAAATAGTATAAACCATAACCTACCTCCACCGAAGAACCGAAGTCAAGCAAGCTACTTCTCCAATACTTTTCTTTTCCTCAATGTCTCCGAACGTTTTCAATCTTATCTTCAACTTTCATGAAAGAATCAATATAATGTTGCATCAACTTTTTTATATGTTGAGCTTCCTGAGTTACCTGGAATGTCGAACACGTGTTGAAATCCTCAAGATTTGATTTTTCCCTTTCGTAAAGCTTCATAATGTTTCCAATCTGAAATTTAAGCAAAATTTTTTCCTTCCTCTGGCGTTCATCTTCACATGTAAGTTCCGCCTCTTTTTTTCTTTTCTTTTTTTCTATTGATTATTGTTACCCTTGTTATTATATGACTAATTATAAAAGTGGTAAAAGGAACCCACTATTAATTATAATGTTATCTTCTTTAACACTCAACTACATAAATTATTAAAACTATCCCATTATTTTTATAAATATAATTACAAATAGTCAAAAATACCCATTTAGAATCTATCGAAAATTATTTTATGAAATAAAATGCTCTATTGCTCAAATTGAACAAATGGGTCGTTACAATAGATACCAATTTACCCATCGTTCGTCCTCGAACGATCAAAAGAAGGCGAGTGTAAAACGGATAGTTGTCTCAACTATTCCTTTACAATATTAGTACCCAAGATCTCACCTCAAAAGTACCGAACGAACCATTTGGAGATCTACACCTCCTCCCATACAATGCCTCAAATGGAGCCATCTTAATATTCCAATGATATCGTTTTGTATTTACTCAACTAACAACAAAACTATTCCCCAGTGGAGTACTCTTCAACTGATCGATTCTTCCACTAGACCTTGACACAACCATCATGATAAATATTTTTTTTTTAACATAATCATGAAACAATCCTAAATCAATATTGGCTAAAACCTGGAGTATTCCTAAACCATCCACCACAACTCATAATGCACAAACCATCACAGATCTTATCAAGAATACATTCTCACAACGAAACATTTCCTCGAGCTTAAGCTATAAACATATGATCTTTAGACATTAAGTAATCATCTAGGAAAATCGAACTCATTTGATCCAAATATGGAAAAGATCAAGTAACCACCATCGAGTGATACACCCAAGCATACAAAACTTCTAACAATACTATCGAAATGCAAGATTAGTAGCTATCATAGACAAACCTTAAGAATGACAAAACGAGACCCAATGGTCCTCACGTTCAATCACACATAGCCAAAACATGATATCGATGATGAGATAAATCTAATGTCTATCGAACAACTGGTCGCTCTCTTATAAATTTTCATATTCAAAGTTATTGTGTTAAGTCACTAGTATATTTTAACTTTCTCAAACAACACCAAATCTTTCGTAACAAGAATGAACAATTCTAACCAAGGTTTCCGCTCTACCAAGAGGACAATCAAATAATCGATACATAACGCAGGTCGAATAACTCTAGATACTTTTTCCATATTGTCCATATCAGACAATTTTATTCATCCGCCTCTATCTCTTTGATTTGTCAGCTACCTGACAATCTCAAATTTAGTCCCTATTATAAGTGATCAAATACTTGGTTTATCAAATCTCACATCCACTGAATTCAACACTTTTAATATTAATAAAATATCCTAACCACATTGATCATCTACCTTACTCCCAAACCATCATTAGTATCAAAGTCTTCTTATCACATACATGTTTAAACTATGACTATCTCTCTTTCTATTAAGCATTTCATGACATAAACTTCTAAATATCTTGATTTTTTCCATACAACATACTCTTGTTCCTTTTTGCTGACTCGTTTACCAATTTTTTTT
>NC_028637.1:75971558-75975060 GCF_001406875.1 Solanum pennellii | reverse complement strand
ATAATAATAATAATAATAATAATAATAATAATAATAATAATAATAATAATAATAATAATAATAATAATAATAATAATAATAATAATTATAATTATAAGTAAATAACAATAAAAAAATAAATTTTTCTTTACTTAATTAAATTTTGAAAGTTATTTGAAAAGTCATTTTACTCAAATCGCCGGTCAACCGCAGGTAAGCAGTCATTCCGGGGGCCTAACACCTTACATTGAACATCGAACCTATTTTTCAAATCTATTTTATCTGTTTAAATCTTTTTGAAAAACGCAGAGTTTTTTCTTGATCTTTACTAAATAATTAAGTGGTGACTCTGTTTCTTTTGGAAATTCGATTTCTCTTAAATCATAAGTTTAATCGATTTTGTCGAAAACTAAGCCATTTTTCTTTATATTTTATATTTTCGAGTAAAACACCTATATTTTCTTTAGCTTTATCCATGTTAGAAAAATCTAAAAAACTGTAAAACCTATTGCATTTTGAACTAAAAAAAATTATAAAATGGGAAACGAAAAACTCCATAAAAGCTTCAGGGTGGAGAAAATATTAGGCCATTTGGGAGCTTATAAAGGAGAAGATTTATGGGTGGGAAGGTACAGAAAGCGTGAAGCAGTATTTCATTTCCATTTATTTATTAAATGACGAAATAGTTGCTGAAAAGTGATACATGGTTGTTTTTGGAATAATATGACCACATGATTTAGGAAGGACCTTGGAAATTGATCCCAAGAGGTAATCGCTTAGTAGTGAGTGACACATTTCAGTTATAAATTCATTCTATAATTATTATTTTTACCATTTTAAAAAGAGTAAAAAGTTAAATTTATTTTTTTACTTTGTTTTATTGGTCAAATTGATTAAATGTTACATTATTCTACAATTTCTCTTTTGAATATTACTGAATTTAATAGGGTAATACTGTAAATTTAATTTGTATAGAGCTTAATAAATGTCTTTTTCATGAGTTTTTGAAATTATAATTGTGTCTAATTTTGGTCTCTCGATACATGTATTTGCCGCGTCTAATTACATGTATCTCATATATACATGATCCAAAATTTGGTGTAATTTATTCTAAATACATTGAATCCAAGTGTATTCCTCTCTCTCCTTATATATATATTATTAATTACCATCGATTAGAATCTCTACCTACCATATATAGTTAATTACACATTATATTTGTATATTATTTCCTTTAATTGTATTTACCATGTTAAATAATTTGACATCCATAGTTTTCTTGTAATCTTCTAAGGAAATAATATTCTTCATTCTAAAGGAATAAAAAATGGCCAAACATATATGCATATCCTTAAACTTGTCATTAAATTTTATTTTGACATTCCAACTCAACCTTGTTCCATTTTAACCATTCAACTCCAATTTTTACGTTCCATTACTCAAGGTTTTTCTCTTGTTCATATGATATCATAGCCTCTTCAAACATTCAAAAGAATCAAAGAGCTTCCGTTGTAAATGGGTGACTATTACTCATACATTGGCGCCCGTCTTGTCACGCTGGAGCCTACCCCCTGGATGTGGCCGACACTCGAAGACCATTTGTGGCCCCCAAGCGAACCCTTGGCCTGACTTACTTAACTCAGTGGAAATCTAAACTCAACTTAAACAAGAATAAAACATATTTAAAAACAAATACTTCATAAATTAATCTGGCCAAAATGGCACTAAAGTCTCAGCAAGTAAAATAACTCCAAACTGAACTACTCACCGTCTTCAAAGCCTCTAAACTGATTGAAGAGGGATATTGGGATAGACCTCAAAATATCCTAAAGCTAAACTAGTAAAGCAATGAAAAAGATATCCTCTGGAATTCAAAGAGACTCACCACTAACTCTGGAACTCAATTTGGATCAACGAAGCGCTGCATTCTGATCCTGATTACCTACTTCTGCATTATAAAACGATGCAGGTCAACTGGCATTAGTACATTGACCATACGACTATGCGATTTGGAGTGCTAAACACAACTATAAACCTTGAAATGGAGTAAGCATGAATTTACCTTGGCTCTACTTAACTCATAAGATAACAACTCAATATAAAGCAGTAACGACATATGCAATGTATATTTATGTAAAGTTGATAAAATAGTGTATTTCTTAGTTCATTAAAGATATAACGATAACAAACTCAGCTTTACTTATATATGAAAGTAATATAGTTCCGGCGGGAATTTCTCTAACCGACAACCACCACTATCGCAAATCTCCTTCAACTTTTCTCCGTTAATTTTTTGTTCATCGATCAGTGCACTTTCAATCTCCATAGTCTACATTCTTCGTCCTTGTGACCTTGATTTTTACATGTTGTGCAGTACGTGTGCAATTTTTCATAGACAAAATTTTTGCAACACCTCCTCAACGACACATGTCTTCTCATCTTTAAAAGCCATTCTAAATCTATCCGGAAGAGATGATAATAGATTAACCTCCACCATTACCGTAGCTGCACTAGGCCTTTACTTACTAGTTGTTGCTTATCAACTTGTAGGGGTGTACCAGCGGCTGATGCTAGTGAAAACAGGGCTTGACGAGCAAAGCAATTGGGGTCTCCTCTTTTGGATTAAACCATGGTGTCCAATATTGAGTTCGACATTGTTATTGATTACTCACACCTTTTTCTTTTGATGTGATGAATGATACTACCCTAGAATACACCTCCATAAAGTTTTCCTTGTTCGATAATCTCACCAAAACATGACGATGATCCAGTAATCCCAAATTGCAATCTTATTTGATTTCGAAGTGTCGTGTAAAAACCTTTCTGAGATCAATCATATCAGGTCTCCCATAAGAGAACTTAGGAACAAGAGCATATTGCAAGTTCTCTTCTTGGATATAAAATTCCATATCTGAAAAGCTTAAACTCACTGTTGGTTCCCCGTGAACATATGTCACAGGTTTTAATTTTATTGGAAGTTTTCCATCAGATTTTTGAATGCAAGTTGATGGATTAGAAATAGATGCATAACTATTATGAAATTCACATCACAATTAAAGAAGATGATCAAATATGTCAATCAATTCATCCCTAAACCTACACCGCACATGTATATTTACCCGTAAACCTTAAATTACATTGGGGCTCAAAAACCTAGAAAAGTTATCCGTACATTCGTCCATTAAAAATAGCAACCAATATAACCTATCTAATAATATATGTACTACTACATAATTGATAGATTAACTTAGAAAATTCTAAAGCAGTTAAAAATAAACCCTAACACACATAAAGAAAAATCAAAATTTAGCTTTTAGGGTGTGTTTGGTATGGGGGAAAATGTTTTCCATGGAAAATGTTTTCTTAGAAAATGTTTTTCTGGAAAACAAGTAGATTTTGGACTTATTTTCTCATGTTTGGTTGGTGAGTAGAAAATATTTTCCGGAAATGATTTTTAGTATTTGATTTCTTAATGAAATTTGTTTTTGAGAGACATCTTTTATTTTTACTTAAGTAAAAAAAA
>NC_028637.1:75955915-75970887 GCF_001406875.1 Solanum pennellii | reverse complement strand
GGTTGGGGGGGGGGCTGGCCGGTGGGGGAAGGTCAAGGATCATGTGAAAAAATAAAAATTTTGAAATTGAATTTTTTTTTTTTAAATTGATACTTTTCCAAAAAAAAATGTAATTTGAAATTGGAGGAGAGCTATGGAAAATGTTTTCCTTAATTTTTGAAGGGAAGTCATTTTCCTTAATTTTGAGGAAAAATGAGTTGATTTGGAAAATATTTTCCAAAACTTTTGTCCCAACCAAACATGGGAAAATTAGATAATATTTTCTGGAAAATATTTTCCTTTATACCAAACACACTCTTAATGTTGTATTTTTTTTAGTGATTCAAGCTATACTACAGACTTGGCTATGAGATCGTGTACTTGGAGATTGCATAAGTTTAAAATTGAGATTTCTGATTTAATCTGTATTAACTTTGTTTATGAGAATTTTTAAAAGTATTAATGATATTTTTATAATATTTAGATGAGGCGAGATAGATGATATAGGTTGGTAATATTCACTTCACACGTTACTCATCTCCTCTCTCACATGTCGATAAACAAGTAAAATGTTTTGGAAAAATGATATGGAATTTAATGAATTAGTGTACAGGCCCAAAATTGAGAAAATTAATTGTTTTTTTTAAAAAAACTTATTATACATAACCATATTAGTTACATAGTGAAATTCTTGCTTTGAATTTATGATAGAAGAATTTCCTAACAATATATACAGAAAATCAGTGATAACTATAAATAGTTTAGACGATCAAGTTATGATAATAAGTTCATATTTTTTTAAAAAATTCTTTTACTACGTCCAAAATCACGTAAAAAATAGGAGAAAACGCTACAAATAAAATTTTAATCCTTCATTTTATTTATGACACGTAGAGCACTCATCAATCCGTTGTCTTGAACTCGAAATTACAAAACTATGACAAATTCTATTTGAGTCAATTATATAAATTAAATTATAATTATTTTTTTAATAACTCATTTTCCATAAGGTCCGACTTGCACAGGCTTGCCATTCTCTCATTAACACATAATTATCAGATTTAATAAAAATAGAAATTCTAACTCGAAAAATAAAACTAGAAAAGCTTAAAGCAGTAGATACCAAATCCTAGCACATAAGAAAAACAACTAACATAAGGTGTTTCAATACCTATTTTCAAAATGTAGCAAAAAATGAAAATCTCGAGTTGAAAAATAACTTAGAAACCCTTTAATAGCTGTTAGTTGCTTCTAATTAAAGCTCAAATAAGCACTGCATAGCCAAAAAAACAAGTAGAATGACCAAAACATAACCTTAATAAATCATTGATGGAAGGGACTAACAATAAAACGTAAGATCAAATAACAACGATATCAAAGTTAATGACTTTTTAGGCAACAAAACGAAAGATCACATAATAACGATATCAAAGCTAATGCCTTTTTAGGAAATAAGACAAAAGATCAAACAACAATGATATCAAAGCTAATGCCTTTTTGGGCAATAGCCATTGAACTTTTTCAGTACAAAAAAAAAAACAAAAGGAAAGATCACATAAGAACCATATTAAAGCATTAGTCCACTCTTCAGTAGTCAAGAATTATGTTTATATGCTTTAATGGGTTTTCAACGTCAACGTCACCTCCACCACCATGTTTGACAAATTCAGCTGGGGTCAGAAAACTAGCATGACAAGCACAATCTATCTTCAAATCTTTCTCTCTTCGTAAACGAGTATAACAACTATCCTTTTGTCTTCTTTCCATTTGGTCCGTCATAGAAAAAAGAAGGAATCTTGTATAAGAATATTCTCAGCTTCTCTCCAACTTCTTTAGTACTTTTCCCTGACAACATTCGTTATTTCTCATTAGTAGTTTCGAGAAACTTGAAAAAGCTAATTGATACAATTTTTCGTGAATTTACACAATTCTTTTTATTTCAATAAATAAAGAGTGTTTCAAAGAAATAATTAAAGGAAGAAAATTTTTTATGCATCGATTAGGTGGTTGTGGAGTTTCAAGCTCAGTCAAACTTGAAGCAACACTTCCTTGTAATCCACCTGAAAACAACAAAGAAGAATTTCCATTAGTTATTAACGATGAACGGTTCAATATCTTCAATTTTTTCCGAGTTAACACCCAAATTACCATTCAATGAACGCCCTAAATTCGACTTCACATTCCTTGAATTTCTTCTGTTTTCTTCAGTTTTGTCCATGTTAGCAAAATCTAAAAAATGAGAGAGTTATTGAATTTCAAACTAAAAAAAATTATAAAATGGATAGAGAGAAACTCAATAAAAGTTTCAGGGCGGAGAAACCATTAGACCATTTTGGGAGATTATAACGGAAAAATTCCAAGATGCAAAGGCAGAAAAAATGTGACGGGGTATTCCATTTTCGTGGGTTAAGTGAAATGAAAAAAATATCCCACTAGGATGAGAAAACATGTGAAAGACTCGTACAAATAGCATGACTCGGGACAGGTTATGAAGATTTGAAATTTTGGCTCAAATTAGATACTCTCTTCCTTTTTACTTATATTGTATTGTTTTGACTTACTTTATTTATCCTATGGTTTAATATAATTAAATTTCCAAGATAGTCATTTCTCTTTATATTCAAAAAATATGAATGTTTATTTTATAGAAGATTACTTATCTTTTATTTGATATTGGTCTTTATCAACACTTAAGTTATTTCCCTTTAGAAAAATCCCCTTAGATCTTTTCACTTACGATAATAATAATAATAATAATATTAATAATAATAATAATAAATAATAGTAATAATAATAATAATAATAAATAAATAAATTTTTCTGTACTTAAATAATTTGGCCAAAATGGCACTTAAGTCTCAGCAAGTAAAATAACACCAAACTGAACTACTCACAGTCTTCAAAGCCTCTGAACTGACTCAAGAGGATGTTGGGATAGACCTCACAATTTCCTAAAGCTAAACTAGTAAAGCACTGAAAAAGATGTCCTTTAGAATGCAAAGAGACTCATCACTAACTCTGGAACTCAATCTGAATCAATGAAGCCGCTGCATGCTGATCTGATTACCTGCTTCTGCATTATAAAACGATGCAGGTCAACTGACATTAGTACATTGAATGTACGAGTATGCGAGTTGGAATGCTAAACACAGCTATAAAGCTTGAAATGGAGTAAGCATGAATTTACCTTGGCTCTACTTAACTCATAAGGTAACAACTCAATATAAAACAGTAATGACATATGCAATGTATATTTATTTAAAATTGATAAAATAGTGTATTTCTTATTTCATTAAAGATATAACAATAACAAACTCATCTTTACTTATATATGAAAGTAATATAGTTTCGGCGGGAATTTCTCTAACCGACAACCACCACTATGAACCTAAGTGGTAATACAGCGTCTTGCCCACACTGCCAGAACTATTCTATACTTTGTCGTTGCATAAAACATACTCTACCTAGTGGATCCACTGGCTAACCTTAAGTGATAATCTAAAAGTATGACACGTTAATACCCATGTTGGCTACACGGTTTACATGGGGTCTTGATTTATCTGAACTCTCGTTCCAACATCAATGCTCAATACTACTCCAAAAATGTAATTTAGCTCATAGTTTTAATAAAACTTCCGTCCTTTTGGTTGAGATAATTTACTGAACCCTTTAGCTTAAAAAACTCCTTTTCGAAACAATGGTCCCCTCTTTAGTTTAAAACTTTTTTGAAACTTCTTAGTTTCCTTTTAACTTAAATGTAAAAACATTTATCAGCCTTGAGGGAATACTTAGTCCCCTTTATAACTTTAGAGGAATGACCTCAACTCTTGCTCTTACTTAACTTGAAAATTTAACTCTTAGGGAATACTTAGTTCCCTTATACCTTTTTATGCCTTTTTGAGAAATGAACTCCACCTTTACTCTCTTCATTTACTCGAACTTGAGCCTTAAAAAAATTAAAAATGTTTAAGTAAGACTCTAAGAACTTTGAAAACTTTACTCTTACTCACTTTATAACTTTAGACTTAACTTCTTACTTTCTTGACTTCGGTTCTAACTTCCCTTGAATTTGGATTATGGATTCAAGGATCATGATCTCATGTTTATGGATGATTTCATGATGTTTATATGTAATCTAGAGTGTTGGAATCAACTAGGAATGAAGGGTACATCACTTAGGAACTAGTACGAAAAGATAGGGAAAGAACGGGGTCTCCAGGGGTTATTGGCGCTCGGAGAGGTGCGGAGAGCCAGGGCCTATTGGAAAGACCCTGGTCGGGGGCTCTATGGCTGGCGCGCCGTGCCAGGGCCTGTAAGACAGAGCCTTCCTTGAGGCGCTCTGGCAGGCGCGGCGTCCCAATGGGTGTGACGGGACCTCTGAATTTTATTGTTCGTTTTTCATATGTAAACCGCACAAACTCCCATGAATCCCTCCCCAAACACTTAGGATCCCTAATTAACTCATTAGCCAATAGTATAGACCCGAAAGCAGTACAGAAAGATGAATCAAAACTACTAGAGATTCTACAATTCAATCAACAAGAACTTCACAACTTTTCATCAAGAACTTAAAGATTTTCATTCAAATAACTCTAAATTGTTGTATTGAATCAAGCTGTAGGGTGGGTAAAAGGAACCAACACCGAATGATCTCACATACCTGGATAGAGATCACCCCCAATGAAATCCACGCAAGGATCTTGGAGTTCATTGACGATTCTTGGTCTTCATCTTCTTTTCTCATTTTCTCCCAAACCCTAAGCGTTCTTAAATATTGAAAAACTTATTTGGGAATTGTTTTCACCCCTAATATAACCTTAAAAAAATTAGGAAATACTAGGGTGAAAAGACAACTTTGCCTTTACTAAAATTCGGATTGGACTTTCCTTAGTCCAATAGTCCAACTTCTGAAAGACATTTCTCCCTCATATGACATCGGAGTTGGAAGTTATGGCCATTTTAAAATGACCAAAACTCGCTGGAAATTTTCCAGATTTCCTTACTTATTTTCAAAAATAATTATTCTTGGCTCTTTAGTTAATTCTAGTTACGAGATGTTAGACGTCTGTCCAACAATTATATAAGCAAAAGTTGGGTAACTACGTATCTTTCTGGTGATACTCTCTCATAATCGATTTTTATAGCACCATGCGACATTTTTGGTTATTTCTTTCCCATATCTGATTTCGTGTAGCACTATACCATATTTTAAGTTATTTGAAGAGAATTATGGTAGGTAGATATTGTAATTGATTGTGATTAGCATCCGCTCAAACTAATGGTGGTCAACCAACAGTAATACACTGTTTGAATGGTTGTAGCCTGTTGTATTGTATTGTGTTATTAGGTTAAATATAATATTACGTAATTAACTTTATATGGAATATGATTGTGAAATTTGAGTGTCAACTATGAAGTCACTATAAAGAGTCTGAAGTCTGAAGTGTAAACCCTAAAGGCTAAGAGTACCTAAGACCTTAAGTGATATAAATGCAATTAATTGAATTTCGTATCGGGTTATTAGGCACCCAATAAGAAATATGATCAAACCGAGACCCGAATCGATAATCCCATAACAATTTAATAGTAAACTGAAACTCGAACTGTTAACCCATTAACCCGAACCATTGACCCAATAACCAAATTATTGATTTGGATAATCAATTTTCCTTCGACCCTGAATATGAATTATTCTGTTTTTAAATACCTCTTGACATTAAAGGCAGGTTTCTTCATAAATAAAATGAGGATACTCAAAATACAAAACTATCAGAAAGTGATTCATGACGGGATTTTGGTTTGCATTTTAAAATTGCCTTTTTTTGTTAAAACAATTTTACCACTAGTGAGAGCGTCTAGCGGCGTTTTATTGAAAATAAAAAATATCAATAGGGATAATTCTAAACAAGTGGGGCTAGGCCTTACCTTACTATTGCTAATGACATAACAAGTTTGTACTAATTAACAAGCATGGAGTAAATAAGAATTAGAGAACACTAGATATTCTATGATCATCACCAAGTTTATAATTCTCACTATGATGATATTACAAATGAGGATGCTAGAGTAATGAAAGAATATAAAAGCTAGGAATAAAGATGAGTTATCCAACTCAAACTTCAGTTGATATATGTATGAACTAAAAAAAGTTGTTTGCCCGTTAGAAGTAATCTAAAGTATTTTCTTTTTATCTTCTTCTTCAAACTTTTCAAAAAATGATTGATAGTTCTTCACTTCTTGTTGTACTTGTTGGATCTTGATAAAGTTGTTGTCACTGTCATATGATTTTGCTTTGCCAGTCGCACGGTAGGTGCCTTGAAACAAATTCCTCACTCACCTTACCATCCCAACTATGTTGTCTTCCATATGTCTTCTTTTTTGCATTTGCTGCTTCCACTTCTTTATTTTCTAGGTGAAAGATCCCCATCCTTAGCCACCTTATCAAAGAATATATCCAACATATCATCTTCATCATCCCCATCAGATATGTCACAGCCCAAGTTAGGAAGGAAATCCTTATTATCTAAGATTACTTTAGTAGCACTCAGATTAGATAGAGTATCTAATACTGCCAAAGATTCATTTGTCTTACTTGTAGGCACAAATTTGAGTGCTTGAGGGATTTACTTACTCCAACTAGATGAAGGAGTATGATTCTCTACCTCAACTATATCTTCCCATCTCGAAGCACTCGTTTCCCCTTGTTTTGCCTTAGCTTCACTCAAATCGGTTGTAGCTATCTCTTGATTCGAAATAAACATGGCAGGTGTATTTGGATTGATTTCTTTTCCACCTATATCCTCAGTTACAATGGACTCTTTTTCATGTGTCACAAGAGCTTGTTGACCAGTATGATCATCATGGCAATGTTCTTTGAACTTCCCCGTTTGCTCAATCGTTTTTTCAAGTCTTAAGTATTTCCTGATTCAGCAGATAATTCAGCCGTACCGTGTAGAGTTTGTATTGTTCAAAATTCTCATCTTGCAACACACCAAACTAAGTACATTCGACGACACTATTACTTCTATCAAGATCAACTTGTGTAGAATTGTTTTGGTGGATCATGTGATTATTTGAGGACTTAAACGCAACAATTTTTTATGTGAGACGAAAGTCCATTGATTACTGGGTTGTTCTGTGATAATGGTGCCTTGTTTGGCTTCTTCTTGCCGTGATTTAATAACCTCAACTGCCTTACGCGAACCCAACTCTCCATCCTTCACAAATCTAGACAATAACTGCCGTGTAGCAACTTGTGATGTAACGATAAACTCCCTAGAGTTATTATTTGCATTATTTTGTGCCTCAACGTCAATATGTATAGGAGTGGAAGAACACATTGCAGCCGCACCAAGTTGCTCGTTTATCTTACTAGTCAGCGTTCCAAGTAACACATATAGCTTCTGTATCTTTTTTATTTCCAGATGTTGCTGTAAGAAGCACAAGACCTGGTGCATTAACACTATCTTGACTTGTTGTAGCGTGCTTTGCCTTGTTAAGTTTATCCACAATGTATTTTCCAGAATTTATGTTAGACAAATTTGGTAAGGTTTCCTCTTTTCCAGTTTATTGAAGAGAAAAAACTCTCTTTTTCTCATCCAAAATTGATCGCAAATCTCCTTCAAACTTTTCTGCATTAATTTTTGGTTCATCGATCAGTGCACCTTCAATCTCCATAGTCAGTCTACATTTTTCGTCCTTGTGACCTTGATTTTTACATGTTGTGCAATACGTGTGCAATTTTTGATAGACAATTTTTTGCAACACCTCCTCAACGACACCTGTCTTCTCATCTGTAAAAACCATTCTAACTCTATCTGGAACAGATGATAATAGATTAACCTCCACCTTTACCGTAGCTGCACTAGGTGTCTCCTCTTTTGGATTAAACCATGGTGTCCAATGTTGAGTTCGACATTGTTATTCATTACTCACACCTTTTTCTTTTAATGTGATGAATGATACTACCCTAGAATACACCTCCACAAAGTTTTCCCGGTTCGATAATCTCACCAAAACACGACGATGATCCAGTAGTCCCAAATTGCAATTTTATTTGATTTCGAAGTGTCGTGTACAAACCTTTTTGAGATCAATCATATCAGGTCTCCCATAAGAGAACTTTGGAACAAGAGCATATTGCAAGTTCTCTTCTTGGATATACAATTCCAAATCCGAAAAGCTGAAACTCATAAAATTGCCACACACATTCATAATTACATTTATTTTTGAATAAGGTATCAAGAAATTATGACATTCCCATCACAATTAAAGAAGAGGATCAAATATGTCAGTCAATTCATCCCTAAAACCTAAACCGCACATTTAAATTTACCCGTAAACCCTAAATTACATTGGGGCTCAAAAACCTAGAAAAGTCATCCGTATATTCGTCCATCAAAAATAGCAACCCAATATAACGTAGCTAATAATATATGTATTACTATATAATCAATAGATTAACTTAAAAAAATCTAAAGCACTTAACAATACACCCTAACACACATAAAGAAAAATCAAAATTTAGCTTTTAATGTTGTATTTTTTTAGTGATTCAAGCTATACTTCAGACTTGGCTATGAGATCGTGTACTTGGAGATTGCATAAGTTTAATATTGAGATATCTGATTTAATCAGTATTCACTTTGTCTATGAGAATTTTTGAAAGTATTATTAATGATATTTTTATAAAATTTAGATGAGGCGAGATAGATGATATAGGTTTGTACTATTCACTTCACACGTTACTCATCTCCTCTCTCACATGTCGATAAACAAGTAAAATATTTTGGAAAATTGATATGGAATTTAATGAATTAGTTTAGAGGCCCAAAATTGAGCAAATTAATTGTTTTTTTAAAAAACTTATTATGCAAAACCATATTAGTTACATAGTGAAACTCTTGCTTTGAATTTATGATAAAAGAATTTCCTAACAATATACACAGAAAATCAGGGATAACTATAAATAGTTTAGACCATCAAGTTATGATAATAAGTTCATATTTTTTACAAAAATTCTTTTACTATGTCCAAAATCTCGCAAAAATTAGGAGAAAACACAACAAAAAAATTTTAATCCTTCATTTTATTTATGAAAGATAGAGCACTCATCAATCCGTTGTCATGAACTCGAAATTACAAAACTATGACAAATTCTATTTGATCAATTATATAAATTTTTAATTATAATTGTTTTTTTAATAACTCATTTTCCATAAGGTCCGACTTGCACAGGCTTACCATCCTCTCGTTAACACATAATTATCAGATTTAATAAGAAATAGAAATTCTAACTCGAAAAATAAAACTAGAAAAGCTTAAAGCAGTAGATACCAAATCCTAGCACATAAACAAAACAACTAATATGCGGTGTTTCAATACCTATTTTCAAAATGTAGCAAAAAATGAAAATCTCTAGTTGAAAAATAACTTAGAAACCCTTTAATAGCTGTTAGTTGCTTCTAATTAAAGCTCAACTAAGCACCGCATAGCCTAAAAAACAAGCAGAATGACCAAAACATAACCTTAATAAATCTTTGATGGAAGGGACTAACAATAAAACGAAAGATCACATAATAACGATATCAAAGCTATATGCCTTTTTAGGAAATTAGACAAAAGATCAAACAACAATGATATCAAAGCTAATGCCTTTTTGGGCAATAGCCATTGAACTTTTTCAGTCCAAAAAAAAAAACAAAAGGAAAGATCACATAAGTACCATATTAAAGCATTAGTCCACTCTTCAGTAGTCAAGAATTATGTTTATATGCTTTAAAGGGTTTTAAACGTGAACGTCACCTCCACCACCATGTTTGACAAATTCAGCTGGGGTCAGAAAACTAGCATGACAAGCACAAACTATCTTCAAATCTTTCACTCTTCGTAAACGAGTATAACAAGTATCCTTTTGTCTTCTTTCCATTTGGTCCGTCATAAAAAACAGAAGGCATCTTGTATAAGAATATTCTGAGCTTCTCTCCAACTTCTTTAGCACTTTTCCCTGATAACATTCATTATTTCTCATTAGTAGTTTCGCGGAACTTGAAAAAGCTAATTGATACAATTTTTCGTGAATTTACACAATTCTTTTTATTTCAATAAATAAAGAGTGTTTCAACGAAATATTTAAAAGGAAGAAAATTTTTTATGCATCGATTAGGTGGTTGTTGGGTTTCAAGCCCAGTCAAACTTGAAGCACCACTTCTTTGTAAGCCACCTGAAAACAACAAAGAAGAATTTCCATTAGTTATTAACGATGAAAGGTTCAATATCTTCAATTTTTTCAGAGTTAACACCCAAATTATCATTCAATGAACGCCCTGTATTCAATTTCACATTCCTTGAATTTTCTCTATTTTCTTCAGTTTTGTCCATGTTAGCAAATTCTAAAAAATGAGAGAGTTATTGAATTTCAAACTAAAAAAATTATAAGATGGATAGAGAGAAACTCAATAAAAGTTTGAGGGCGGAGAAACCATTAGACCATTTTGGGAGATTATAAAGGAAAACTTCAAGGATACAAAGGCAGAAAAAATGTGAAGGGGTATTCCATTTCGTGGTTTAAGTTAAATGAAAAAAATATCCCACTAGGATGAGAAAACATGTGAAAGACTCTCGTACGAATAGCATGACCCATATTTTTATTTTTTAGTTTTCTTCCTTTTTTTTGGTTACTTTTTTATTTGTTCTTTTTAGTCGTAAATTTATTTTTATAACCCTTTTTTTACCACTTATAAAATAGGAAAGGTTAATTAAATGTAATTTTTTCTGCTTTATTTTACTGGAAAAATTTATTGAATGTTATATTATCTGATTATTTTTACTTTTGGCATTATTAACCTTAATTACATAAACAACATCCCTCTCACTAGATAAGAATATAATTATGTGCCTTCTCGTTGGTTTTTAAAACAAAGTTATCACTCCTACAAAATTTTGGTCCCAATATACATGTATTTCGGTCAAATGAGGTTTGAAATTAGTTGTAAATATCCAAGTATATTTCTGTCTCTGATTCTCTCACTTTCCTGTTTTCTTACATGTAATGCATTTGATAGAAAAAATACACATGTCTAGTGTATCTAATTTGAAATATGATATGTAACTATTAATTAGTGAGACAACATGTAATTATCTCAAACTACAGGGATAATAATTAGTTAATAAGGTAAAAATATGTAATTATGAAGTTTTTTCAACTTCATACTCCCTCTATCCATGTTAAGTAAATTATTGGGATATGACATATTTTTTAAGAAAAATATTGTAGTACATAACTAATTGAAATGCTATTTTCCACTATTGTTCTTTATATCATTTTCAAACTATTCTCCTATAAAATGTTAAATAGTTAAGAACCTCATTAAATGAAGGATATATATGAATTTTCCCAACAATTCTCTTAAGTTTCAAACAACTCATTTATTTTAAAATTCTAAAAAATTCTCAAAAATTCACTCAATAAAGACAAAAATATTCTTTTAACAAATTCTCATAAACTGGCCACAATGATTTTGTGTTAATGGTGTTTAAGGATTTTTTAATTAGGTTTGGTTGCCAAATTTGAAAAATAATGTGTTAAATTTATTTTTAAAAAGATAGTGAGAATTCAGCTTTTCGAGGTTAAATTTAAAATTTCATCAAATACGAAGTTTTCATTTTTAATTCGGTAATTCAATAATATATATATATATCCTAAAACTGGGCATCTAAGCTTTGTCCAGGAAGAATGAGTCATTAATCTGTGGAAAACTTTATCTAAACACACATTTTATTTTACTATAATTTCTAAAATTTTCTACCATTTAAGAAAAATACAGTCATCTCATCTCAATATCTTTATCCCCTCTCGGATATATCCCTCCCCTCTCGGATACATCACTTTCATTACGTAATGTATATTCACAATCAGTGAACTATGTATCCGCAGGTTTCCTGATGTATTTGAAATCCTATAATTTTAAGAAATTTTTGTAATTTAAGAATCAATAGAGATGTGGTGTAATTAGCTCTTAACACTGTAAGATTTATGTAATATTTACAATATACCATATAACACTTCATTAAAATTATTGTAGATGGTCAATATGTTAATCATTGTTGCCCATTTTGTCAAATAGTCCGCTACTTTGTTGACTTCTCTAAAATAGTGGTGACATTAACATCATTCTTATTAATGCGAACGATCGTTTCTTTCGGAAAAATAACTTTAAACCCCCTATAAAAGTTAAAACTCCAAAATATAATTAACACATAAATGTTAAAAATCTTACAAGAGAGCAGGAACAAAAACACTTATAAAGGGATAATTAGACAGTGACATTTTCATAATTTTTAGACAAATGACATACATTGCTGATATTCACTCGTCGGTTACTCATCTCCTCTCTCACACGTCGATGAACACGTAATGTTTTAAATGAGTTAAAAATTTAATTAATTACTTAATTTACTGGCCCGAACTTGTGCAAATTAATTTTAAACAAACTTATTATACATAGCCCCATTATAAGTTACATAGTGAAATACTTGCTTTGAATTTGTGATAGAAGAATTTCCTAACAATATATACAGAAAGTAAGGGATATCTAATAATAGTTTAGGCCATTAAGTTACAATCGTAAGTTCATATTTTTTGTCTTCAAATAATCTTTTACTACATTCAAAAACACTTAGAAAATAAGTTATTTATGAAACATAGAGCACTAATCAATCCATTTGTCTGAGTTCAAAATTATAGAACTATAGCAAACTCAATTTAGATCAATTATTTAAATCAATTAAATTATAATTATTATTTTTTTCTAACTCAGTTTCCATATGGTTTGTACTTGCACAAGCTTGCCATCCTCTGATCTCGTTAACACAATTTTCAGATTTAACAAGAAATAGAAATTCTAACTCGAAAGATAAACCTAGAAAAACTTAAAATAGTATACCAAATTCAGACATATAAAGAGAACAACTAATCAGCTAATTCTATTGCCCAGGAGGATGCTCCAAAGAAGTCATATGCATCAATTGTCAGTTCACAAACAAAGAAAGGGATAACCAAAATATATGCACCCACCAATACTTCCAGAATGGCTCCTCCGAAGGCTGTAAAAGAGAACAGACGGTTGCTGCAGTAGCACAAACTGCAGCTCCTGAAGCATCAAATCCTACTATCCCTAGTGGAATCGATGTACCTGAAGCTAATTATGCTGAAGATGAAGGTATAATATCTTGAAGCCTGTCTGAAATAAACTCATTACTTCCATCTTGTGATGGACACATCTATATGTCAGAAAAAATGGCATAGGAATGTTCGTATTTAATTTTTTTAGCAAATAAAGGAGCACAATAAGAGATGTGTTTTGAGTTTGATCTAGATGTTGTATTATTTGATTTGCTTGCAATTGTCATGTTCATTCTGCTTCTGACTTTCTCAATGCTGACAGTCCCTGCAAGAGCACATTGTCATCTTATTTACTTAAATTTTAATTGAAATCGAAGTAAATCAGATAACTATCTACTCTTACTCGGACCGTAAACAATAAGAAATTCTAAAGAAGAATAAGCATAACAATACTAGCAAATCAAATGACCCAACATCTAGATCAAACCACATCTACTTATTATGCAACTTCATTTGCTCAAAAATTAAATAGAACACGCCTATTTCATTTTTTTGTCACATATAGATGTGTCCATCACATAATGGAAGTAATGAGTATATTTCAGGCTAGTTTCAAAAGAAATTATACATTCATGTTCCGTATCATTAGTTTCAGGTTCATTAATTCCGCCAGGGGCTGTAGTATTTGATGCTTCAAGAGCTGCAGTTTGTGCTACTGCAGCAACCAGCTGTTTTACAGCCTTTGGAGGAGACATTCTGGAAGTATTTGTGGGTACCTAGAATTTTGATGGCCCTTTCTTCTTTCTGAAGTGAGGATTGATGCATATGACTTCTTTGGAGAATCCTCTTGGGAACAGAATTAGCGGATTCTGTATTTGCTGGGTTCTGATCCTCGTTGAAACGAGATTCAGTTTCCACAACAATCTGTCTTTCATCACCAACATGTCTCTCATCTTCCAAAGAGTCGTTGGGATTTTACTCATCATGTTGAACTTCTTCTACATGTGACCCAACTTGATTGAGATTTCGAGGATTCACGACATGAGTAGGTTTAGGATTCAATATGAAGATAGTAAAAGATTTTAAGAGAAACCAAGAACAACTACATTTATTGATTTAGAAAGAGATCCAACTTAGATCAGGGGTCGGAACCTCTAACTACACACCCTCAGTTTGATTAATCTTTTGCGAGACTGTATCAATCTCATTTTCTTCTACATACCTAAAAACATCACTTAAAACAAAATAACCGTTGTATTTTGGAGCAAGGAAAAATGTCTAGCCGAATTTCCTTTTTTAACTTGCCTTCACCAAAACAATCACCCCATCCTTAAAGGAATCCAATGCGTATGCAGTCTTTATTTCGACCTTGTAGTCCTTCTAGTCCAATGAACATATCAAAGTATTGATATTCCTCTCAAACATCAAGAAAAGCAATAAGGTCTTGAATATGCATAATTTACCTATGAGCTAATTAAATTATTTTCATATTATTTTTTAAATTATAAAAATCTCTTATAATTTATGGATTTCGAATACATTACTAGACTTCCTGATACATCAATGGATCTTTGGATACATAGGTGAGGGTGTATCCGTGAGGGGAGGGATGTATCAGAGAGGGGATATGTCACGACCCAAACCCGAGCCGCGACTGGCACCCACACTTACCCTCCTATGTGAGCGAACCAACCAATCTAAACCTTAACATTTCAATTTAATATTAACAGAAATAATGCGGAAGACTTAAACTCATTAATAAAAAGACAATTCAATAACTTCTAAAATTCAACATCTATTATTCCCCAAAATCTGGAAGTCATCACCACAAGAACATCTATGATCAAATTACTAAACTAAGAGTATTCTA
>NC_028637.1:75901469-75947504 GCF_001406875.1 Solanum pennellii | reverse complement strand
GTGGGTTCCGTCGACTCACACAGTTTTTCCAGAAATAAAATCTGCTGCTCAAAACGACTAAACAGGTCGGTACAGGATATGACATACAGATACATTAATATATATTCAGATACATAGATTAGTTGAGTGATGTACTATAGAGGGATCTGATGTATCAAAAAAAAGGAGAGTGATGTATTCGAGAAGAAATTTTGATTTTTTAAGTGATAGATAATTTAAAATATTTTGCTAAAATAAGATGTGTGGTTTTAGGTTATTTATCCTTTTAGATTGTGAGATAGTATAGTCAAAACTTCGAAACTTGTTTTTTATTACTGATAACTCTGTTGTTTTGTCTCGAAAGCTCAATGGATAACGAGTCACGTTCTATCCTTCTTTACTTAAATACTAAACCCTTTTACAATAGAGTTTGAGCTCGTGACGTGCTTGAACCTCATGTCCATGTTTTACTACCTTTGCTGTTTATACCAAAGGCATTGAGGGCATAGTTCTCAAAACCAACTTTCCAATACCACCAAACACAAATATGTTCTACGAAAGCACAACCTAAAAGTTGTTGAATCAAGCTTTCAACCTCACTTTCAAGTTCATAAAGTATTTTTTGGTATTAGTAAGAACTACTCCTTTACAACACTCAACTAAGTGCCCATTAACAACAAGTACACCTATTACCTACATATGCTATAGCCTATAGGAACATAATTTGTATTATCTTCTTTTATTTTGATAGGTAAATAAGATTAAACTTACAAAAAAATTAGTTAAGTTTACAACTTCTATGAACCAATAATTCTTTTGTAAGTTAAGTGTCTTATTCTATAACATTATTCCCGCTCAATCTTTATCGTTATTGTGATTTTGCGCTAAGAGCTCATGCGCTTGTCGTTATTATTGAATCTCACAACAGTTCTTTTATTATATTATGTCTTAAACACATATATCTAATTTTCTGATAAAAAATGTTAGTTTTGTTCCATTTGAAATACACACTAAGAGTTGTCTTATTGATCACTAATCAACTCTTGTACGAAAACTAAATACTAATTAGTTGCCTTTTATGTCATGGCACCGTCATCAATAATAACTCATCATTACTATCGAATTTTGAGATTCACATTGCATCATTGTACCCTTCTAGAGTTCTAGTGCAACAAAATATTAAATTTATTTGATACTGTACTTGTGGCACCTCTCATGTATCAACAATTATTTCTTTCCAAAAAATGCATCAAGTTGCAATATCTCAACAACAACATGAGAAATATAATAAACTTTACAAAATCATTAATATGTTTTCCCACTCTAACGTTACATTCAATCACATCACAATTGACTATCACAACATTTATTAACATACAATTAAAAAACTTAGATTCTATTTTTTTTCTTTTCTTACTATTATGTAATACAACCTTAACAAAACACCTCTACACTTTCAGTGTATTTCATAATAGAGAGATAACATTTCATTATGTTTTCTAAAATTTTTTATGTAACATACAAATTTATAAATTAAAATGTCAAAAACTTCATCACTTTGTTTTTCAACAAAAAACATTTGTATATGTACGAAGATATTCACAAATGTGACACAATAATAATTTTCACATCTAGTATTATTTATATGTTTCAAGACGTTCAAAAGAATTAAGTCTAAATTTTGGATGCTCAAAACACACAAAGATGTAACTTCTTAGCATGTTCAATTTCAACACAAATTTATGCATCAAAAGCAACCCAAATATGATTGCTTAGCCACTCAATAAAATTGTTACAAGTTAATGATATCTAAAGCATTCTATCAAACAATAAGCATTTAACAAATCATTCTTTCATCAGATTAATATCATCTATCTCAGCTACTCTAAATAATGTAAAATATGTCATTTATTAATTATGTCTACTCGATTATTTATAATTTTGTTCTTCTCTCGTAAGATTTTAAAATATTAATGTGTTTATTAGGGTTTGGGGTTCAACCTTGAAAAGTATTTCTATGTTATTGCTCGACTAAAAAAATTCATTTCTTGCTAAATGTAAGTTATTTTTTTTATGTGTTAAGATTTGCTATCAACGGTTAGCTTTAAGGTATTCTGAGTTATAATTTTTATTTCTTGCTATATATAACAATTTATTGTTAATATATATGTTATCCCTCTTTATTTATGTGTATTTTTGTTCTTCTCGTAAGATTGCAGTATTTATGTGTTGATTAGAATTTGGGGGTTGGATTTTTAAACGGTTTCTAAGTTATTTTTTGACTTAGAATTTTCATTTGTTGATAAATCATTTTAATAATTTTGTTAAATTTTATCTTACTCAAATAAGAGGTTTCAACTTTTAATCATATTTCCATAAGGATCATTGACTCGAATATTAAATCATATATACCACCTTAGATAATATCAATATTTTCCATATGTGAGTTTAATAAGATGAATTTTTCCATTCTAAGAACGTTAGTAGTTCTAGAATTCCTAATATATACAAATTATTTTTCTTCAACATGGGTGTAATGCACAAGTATACTTGGTACCATCCAAATCTAACATCCGATCTTTTACATATTAATCACAACCCCACATGATTCACTTTAGAGATGACCACACAAATATGTCATCGGCTTAGTCAAGTTTTTCCTTAGCAGAATACTTATTTCTCCAAATTTGAGAAATCTATTGGCTCAATTTTTCATACACAATATTAAAACTTTAAATATATAGTATTGTCACATACCTTCTTCATGAACACAAAGAAGTCCAATTATTCTCCCAGTTGAAAATTTACATGGAGTATGCTTGAAGTTGTCATTTGTCTCCCTTGTACATATCAGATTGCCCATTGTCTCTTGATTATTACTTTGTTCGTTGGCCAATGTTGATATCAAACCTATCAATTTTACCGGTTTAGCATTATTTTTAAGAGGAAATAAAGTGTATGAAATATTCTTAAAACTGTTGAAAATCTTACTGAAAAATATTTTATATGAACATTTTAGGAAATTCTCATAGCTTGAAGTGTGTCTATCAATCTTCTACTTCCAAATACAAGCAAAAAAAAACATGTATAGGGTGTATAATATTGGATAGAAAAATCTACCTTCAAATGTAATAAATCAATGGAAATAAAGTGACATTTACAATTTAACTTAGAATTGCAGTAAAGAAATGACTCATAATTAATGTATTTGTGTTATAAATAGACAGGGGTTAGGAAAAAGGTCAAACAAGACTATTTAGGACATTTAAGTATCATCGGTAATATGTTAGAATAATTAACGTATTAAATATTCATCAAAAGTTATAATTAAATGAACCTAGACACAAGTATGAATATTTTTTCTTTTGAGATCTAAAATAATTTTTTTCAACAGAGTTTAAATAAAAAAAATATCTTTAGACAACAAATTAATAATCAGTCAGAATTTCTGTAATTTAAAGAAATATGAACAATCACAAGTTTTTTTTCTGATTTTTGAGTCAGCACCACAAAATTACAAGACTCCAGAGCATGCAATTAGACTCTACATAGCAGTTTCATTAACCACAACCGAGCTTCAGAGGCAAAAATGTCCAAGTTTTCAAAAATTTGAATTGTTGTTATTACTAGAGATGATTTAGGATTAGTGGATACAATGTATCTAGTATAAATTACACCTAACGTTATATCAAGAGATACATGTATATGAATATATCTGAACGCATAAAAATCTAAGACCACACATGCAAATTTGCACTCATACAACTCAAGTTACGAGGTTTTCCCTCCTCACGCTTTATTTTAATTCAATTGAGATAAGACATAGATTCTCTTTGAATTTATCTAGAAAATTCTAATACTCACTTGAATTCAGATAAGGCATAGATTCTCTTTGAATTTATCTAGAAAATTCTAATACTCACTTGAATTATCATGTCGATCTATTATACATTCTAAATTACTCTAAAGTAATTTTATTCACTCCTAAAATTGAATGACAAAAGATAACCAAAAAAAAAAAAACAACACGTGACTCAGGAAAATTAAAGTGTAAAAAAGCAATAAAAATGAAAATCCTCCTTACCCTCCACAACCTAAAAGCATCACAAAGACCATAGTCGATCTAGTGGTGTTGATCATTGTGGTTGTTTGTTAGTTGTTCAGATCTTAAAGTGCGGAACTCATTGGAAGGTTATCAGAATCGTGAAAGAAGCTTCGAGCTCGCTAGAACACCTGCAAAATAAATAAAAAATAAAATAAAAAAGGGATAAGGAAAAAGGGTCCCATCGGTGTTTGTTGATAATTGATTTGAAGTTTTGGGTCGCTACTAGTTTGTCAGAAAAGAAGAGGGAACACCGTTGTGGAGGTAGGGTTATGGTGGTGATGAGTTGGGTGTTCTTTGGCGCAGAAGACAAAGAAAATTGTGGTATGAGTTGAAAATCTGAATAAATAAAGTGAGTGAGATTTATTGATGAAAATATAATTAATAAATAATTTTATAATTAAATTAGGAATTAATTAGTATAAAATATAAAATTAATAAAGAATATTAATCATATAGAAAACAAAACAAAAAGAATATAGTTTCTGATAATAAATCACATATTGTAATATGATAGTATGACATGTAATAAAATTGTCCCAAGAACAATCAGATGATATAACGTTTAATATATTTTGCTAAAAAAAACTTTGAAATCAATATCGAAATGCATAAATAATATTTTTCACATCAATAGTGTGAAAGTGAAATATTTGCACAAATTTTCATGTAGAGATTTTTCAGACACATGTCAAATTCCATTCTGTTTCTAAGTAGATAATTACAACGGACATGAGTCATTTTAGTCAGCTACTTCTTATTTAGACTCTAGATAAATTGTATTTTTGGATCAATTTCCTAAGTCCATTATTAAATCACGTGACAAGGAGCTATTTCGTCATTAATATTTACACCCACGGAAATAAAAAATATCTTCACGTTTTTTCCACTATCACACCTGGATTATATTATGAACACCAACACATAAATTAATATCCTCAATAAGTTTATAACATTGAACTGATCATTAGCAAAGTTTATAATGACCTTATATCATCGTCTTCTATTTCATAATATTTTCAAAATAAATAAGAAGAATGATCAAATGTTCAATATCTACCTATACATATATTTTAAGTTATTACTATACGCGTCGATAATATTATTTTGCGCGTTAATATAATATCATAACATTATTGATCTCCAAAAAAGAAGAAAGAATAACTTAAAAACTGTAACAAACAAATGAGAAAAGACACTTTGATTAAACCTATTACAAATAGAACTAATTCTTTTATGAAAAATTAGTAATTTTCAGAAAAGAACGAAAATTTTAAAATAACAGAAACTCATAGGGATAAAATCATCACTTTAATATTCAAGAATCAATAAAAACACTGATATTTTTTTTAAAAAAAGAAAAAATATAACTCAAATAACTGTATACTTTTTAATTCCGAACCACAAAGGTTAATAGATATATTTATTACTCTCTGCAGTGTAATTTAACTATGATTAAAGTAATTTTTTTAGGTACATAAAGTAGATGTGAACCCCCTTTCGCTTATTCCTATGTATATATTTTAGATTTTGAACCCCTTTATTAAAATTTCTGGCTCCGCACTACTTTTTGGAGCCTATGAAAAAAAATCAATAATTATCTTAAATATTAAACCGTTCATTTATTTAAAACTATAAAAAAGTTAAAAAAGTCATTAATATAGGGAGTTAAAATAATCTAGTAATACGACATTTAATAAAATTTGCCCAAAAAAAAAATCAGATGATACAAGATTTAATAAAATTTGCCAAAAAGAACTTTGAAATCAACATCGAAATGCATAAATAATATTTTTCACATTTGTAGTGTGAAAGTGAAAACTTTTCGCAAATTTTCATGTAGTGAATTTTCAAATACGTGTCAAGTTCTATTCCGTTTTTCAGTAGATAATTACAACGGACTGGTGGCATTTTCAGTTGGTTACTTCTTATTTAGACTCTAGCTAAATTGTATTTATAGATCAACTTCCCAAGTCCCTTCTTAAATCACGTGACAAAGAACTATTTCCTCATTAAAAGTTACACCCACGAAAATAAAAAAAAACTCTTTACATTTTTCCACCTTCACACCTGAATTACATTATGTACACCAACAATTAACTTAATATCCTCAATAAGTTTATTACATTGAACTGATCATTAGCAAAGTTTGTAATGATCTTATTTCATCATCTTCTATTTCATAAAATATTTTTCAAAAGTAATAAGTACATGATCAATTGTTCAATATCTACCTATACATATATTTTAAGTTATTATTATATGCGTTGATAATATTATTATACGCGTTGACACAATATCATGACATTAGTGATCTCTAAAACAAAAGAAAGAATAACTAAAAAATGTAGATAACAAACAAATCAGAAAAGAAGCTTTAATTAAGCCTAATACAGTTAGTAATTTTCAGAAAATAACAAAAAATTAAAAATGACAGAAACTTGTAAGAATAAATCATTATTTTGATATTCAAGAATCAATACAATGATATTTTTTTTAAACTGAAAAATATAATTCAAATGACCGTATACTTTTTAACTCCGAACCATAGTGGTTAATAGATAGATTTATTACTCTTTGCAGTGTGATTTAAATATGATTAAAGTAATTTTTAGGTACATATAGTAATGTTGAACCCCCTTTCGCTATTTCCTGTGTATATTTTTTCAGATTTTGAATGCTTTTATTAAAATTTCTGGCTCCGCCACTACTTCCTCGAGTCTATATGAAGAAAAAAATCATCAAATAATCCTAAATTTAAACAAATCGTTTATTTTTAACTATGAAAAAACTAAAAAAAATTCATTACTACAGGGAGTTAAAATAATCTGATAATATGACATTTAATAAAAATTTCCCAAAAAACAATCAGATGATACAAGGTTTAGTAAATTTTGCCCAAAAAAAAACATTGAAATCAACATCGAAATGCATAAATAATATTTTTCACATCTTTAGTGTCAAAGTGAAAACTTTTCGCAAATTTTCATGTAGTGATTTTTCAGGCACGTATCAAGTTCCATTCTATTTCTCAGTAGATAATTACAAAGGACTCGTGTCATTTTCAGTTGGTTACTTCTTATTCAGACTTAAGCTAAATTGTATTTTTGGATCAATTTCTCAAGTCCCCAAATCAGAATGGTGAGGAGAATTAGTCAGTCCAAAAGAACAAGGGACCCAAAACAGTCAAACAAAATTATGCAGCAGCTATACGGAACCAAAACCACAAGAAATTGAGGATCAAACTGTTAACTCCTTCAATGGAGATTCACGTGTTGAGAAGAAAAGGAAAACAAACAATGTACAGTGATGTGTAATGTGTATTGAGTTAGTTACATCTGATCATTATACTCATATATATTTCTCCGGATTCAAAGAGATGTGGATATTTCTTCTTCATATCCTCTTCAGCCTCATATGTAGCTTCTTCAACAAATTGGTTCCTCCAAAGTACTTTGACTGACACAACTTCCTTTGTTCTCAACTTGCGAACTTGGCAATCTAGAATTTGCACATGAATCTCCTCATAAGACAAGTCATCTTTGATCCCAATATTTTCAGTTTGTATGATCAAAGAAGGATCACCCATGCACTTATTCAACATGGAGACATGAAATATCGGATGAACCGCTGCTAACTCTTGTGGTAGCTCCAACTCATAAGCTACATTGCCAATTCTATTGGATATTCTATAAGGTCCAATATATAGGGGACTCAACTTCCCCTTCTTAGCAAACCTCATAACACCCCTCATAGGTGAAACTTTCAAGTAAACCCAATTATCTAATTCGAACTCGAATGCTCTTCTCCTAACATTAGGATTTTGACGACTTTGTGCCGTCCCCAACCTCTCTTGAATCCCTTTTACATTCTCCATAGCTTGGTGAACTAGATATGGTCCTATCGACCCTGCTTCACTAACTTCAAACCATCCAATATGGGATCCGCATCTTCTCCCATAAAGAGATTTATATGGAGCCACTTGGATGCTAGAGTAGTAACTATTGTTGTAAGAAAACTCAATTAGAGCTAGGTTATCATCACAATTCCCTTTGAAATCCATCACACATGCCCTCAACATATCCTCTAAAGTCTGAATAGTGCGCTCCGCTTTCCCATCTGTGTAAGGATGAAAGGTAGTACTTAAGTTCATCTTTGAACGCAAGCCTTTCTGAAAAGATTTCCAGAACTGTGCAGTAAAGTTGCACCTCTATATGAAATAGTGGAGACCGGAACACCATGAAGTTTTAACACCTATTGAATATACAACTTAGCACAATTTTCTGCTGAATGAGTAGTCTTTACCGGCAAAAAGTGGGCCAATTTTGTCATTTTCTGTCGACAATAACCCAAATAGAATCATGCTGCTTGTGACACCTTGGTAAGCATGTGATGAAATCCATATTAATCATCTCCCAACGGGCCTTTGGTGCTCTACTTTAACTTATTGGCAATTTGGGAAATTAGCAACAAACTCCACAATGCCCTTCTTCATACCATTCCAACAATATACTTCCCTCAAGTCATGATACATTTTTATGGAACCCGAATGAATGGAACATTTGGAGATTTGAGCTTCCTCCATGATTCTCTCTTGGACTCCATCCACCATTGGTACAAACAGTCTACATTGATATCTCAATACGCCATCCCCCTTTGTTCAAAAGTTAATGTCTTTTGATTTTGAACATTTGCATTCAATTCAAGCAAAATGAGATCTTGGTCTTGCTTTCCTTTTACTTCTGACACTAATAAAGACTCAACACCATTCATCAGGACTATTCCTCCTTTGTGGAATCCATGAGTAGGACTTCTAAGAGTTTCAGTCTATGCACATCTTTGGCTAGTTCTTTCTTTTTTTCCCTCAAGATGGGTGGTACTACCCATACACAACCTGCTTAATGCATCAAGAACAACATTATCCTTACCTGGGTGGTAAAGAATACTCATATCATAATCCTTGAGCAATTCTAACCACCTCTTTTGTGTGAGATTAAGCTCCCCCTGAGTGAACACATATTGTAGAATCTTGTGGTTAGTGAATACATCGACATGAACACCATAAAAATAGTGACACATATATTCAAGGCGAATACTACCGCAACCAACTCCAAGTCATGCGTTGGATAATTTTTTCCATGAACTTTCAACTGTATCGAGGCATAAGCTTTAACTTTGCCATTCTGCATTAATACACAACCCAAAACAACTCTATATGAATAACAATACACTATAAAACCTTGAGTACCTTTTGATAAGGTCAAAACTTGGGCAGTGGGCAACCTTTTGTTTCAATTCCTGAAAGCTTTTCTCACAATCTTCGAACCATTGAAACTTAACTGTCTTCGGAGTCAACTTGGTCAAAGGAGATGATATATACAAATAGCCCTCAATGGACCTTCTATAGTAGCCAGCCAAACCCAAAATACTTCTAATATTATTTGGAGATGTGGGTCTAGGCCAACTCGAACTGCTTCTATCTTTTGGGTATAAACTCTGATTCCATCATCAGAAACTAGGTGGCCCAAGAACGTCACAAAGTCCAGCCAAAACTCACATTTATAGATCTTGGCATACAACTCTCTATCTTTCAAAGTCCAAAGGACTATTCTAAGGTGACTATAATGATCTTCTTCATTCTTGAATATACTAGTATATCATCAATGAAGACAATAGCAAATATATCTAAATAAGGTTTGAATACTTTATTCATAAGGTCCATAAATGTTGCAGGTGCAATTGTCAAACCAAAAGACATAACCATAACTTTTAATGACCATATCAGATTCTGAAGGCTGTCTTTAGAATATCAAATTCATGGTAGCCTGATTTGAGGTCAATTTTTGAGAAACAAGAAGCACCTGAAGTTGATCAAATAAATCATCGATCCTTGGAAGAGGATACTTGTTCTTAATGGTAACCTTGTTCAACTAGTGGTCATTTATACACATCCTAAGGGAACCATCTTTGTTTCTCACAAACAACAACAAAGCGCCCCAAGGTGAGACACTTCGTGAAATGAAGTCCATATGGAAAAGATCTTTTCACTGTACTTTAAGCTTTAACTCTGCTGGTGCCATTATGTATGGCGGAATTGATATAAGACTAGTATATGGAAGAATATGTATACCGAAGTCTATCACTCTCTCAGGAAGGACTCTTTTATTACTAAAAATGACTGAATATGAGGTACATCAACACTACAGTCATTCAATCAGACCAAGTGATAGACACACCCCTTTGAAACTAACTTCCATGCCTTAAGGTACGAAATGAAACGATCCTTAGACACTGTTGAACTACTTTTCCACTCTAAAATTGGCTCATTTAGAAACTGAAACTTGACTATTCAAGTTCTACAATCAACTGAGGCATACCATGCATGAAGCTAGTTCATACCAAGAATGACATCAAAATCTACCATGTCTAAGTCAATCAAATCAGCCATGGTACTCTTGCGATTGACGAAAATAGGACAATCACGATAGACTCTCTCTCCTAGAATGAACTCACCAACATGTGTAGACTCACTAAATGGTTCACTAAGTTGCTCAGGAATAATATCAAAGTTCATAGCAACATATAGAGTTACAAAAGATAAACTCTCTCCTGGATCTAGCAAGACATAAACAGTAAAGTCAAAGACTTGAATCATATTAGTGACAAGCCTACATCCTGGACGTGGCCGGCACTCAAGAACACTTACTTGTATCCAAGCGAACCCTCATCCTGGCTGACTACAAGCAGAAGACTAACTTAAGCATACAAAGCTTAAAAACTGAATAAAGATTCATGAAACCAAAATACAAAGCTTTAACTGAAAAAAAAAACTATGAATAAACATAAATTATTGAACTCGCCATAAAATAGGCAACTTAAAATTTTAAAATATTTAATAAAATAAATTAATAATACAGATTTCTCAACTATATTGACTATCTATGAAGCCTTTAAATGACAAGGATGATTGTTGGGATGAGACCCACGACATCTTGAGTAAACTAAAAACTAAATAAAATCCTCCGGAATCAAGGAGACTTATCATAGCTAACTCGAACTCCTGGATGTATCAATGAAGCTCCTGTTGAAGATCCTGAATACATATCTGCATCATCAAAAGATGCATGCCGAATGACTAAGTACGTGGAATGTATGAACATGTAAGGGGAATTCTAAAGCATAGCATAAGCTTGAACTTGATAAAAATGGAACATACTTACCTCTTTTCAAACTTACTCAACTCAACGAGTACTCAAGGATACTCAAAACTACTCAACTTACTCTACTCAGAAGTACTCAAGGATAAAATACTCAACTCAGAGATTAGATACTCAATTCAAAGATTCAATACTCAACTTCAAAGATATGGTATTCGACTCAATGAAACACAAATCAACTCAAGATACTCAACTTAAGGTATTCAACTCGAAATACTCAACTCTTGATATTTAATTGAACTCATTTCTATATAAAGTAGTTTAAAACAAGTGCAATATAAAGAACAACTGTTTAAAAACATGATGTCAGCTTTGTGTATAAAACAAGGATACAACATAACTCGGAAATGTATATGAAAATACAGTTAACTGATGTATATAAGAATACAATAACTTCTGTGGAAGTTTCTCCAACCGAAAACTATCACATAAGAGTTATAGTGATGATAAAACGATTTACCTCATGAATACTCTTGCTCTTTTATTTACTACTCACACTTGGTCAATACTAACACAATGACACATCATCATAACCCCTTTCTAGTAAGGGTATACTCTAACTCATCTTGACTTGCGACCTTTACTCTACCCATAACAGAAAACTCTTTATTCATAATATAACGGTTTGTTTGGTCGTTTGAGTACTAGAACTTTTTATTTCATAAGATACTTTTTGATAGATTTTAAATGGGTATTTTGGACTATACGTAATTATAATTATAAAATTAATAGGGTAGTTCTAATAATTAATTTAGTTGATGGTTAAAGAGGACAACATTAAAATTAATAGTACGTCACTTTTACCACTTTTATAATTAGCCTTTAAATAAATAGGATTGTAAATAATTTGTAGAAGAAAAGAAAAGAGGGAAAGAGGAAAACAACCTACAACGGCTAATATCCCCAAACGATCGAGAAGAGGGTGGCTGCCTCATACTTCATGTGCAGTACGGAAATAGTAAAAGGTTAGTCTTTAATATATATGTATATATATTGAATAGGTGGAAATCTTACTATTATAACATTAATATTAATTGAATTGGATAAGAATTAAGTTTAAATTAACAATGTTTAAGTTGCATGTTGTTGCTGCTAACTTGTATTAATTTTTTAAACTTAGGGAATGGACAATTGTTAGTGTAGATAGTGGTGTTGGGTTGGAGACAAGATTGGCTTCCATAGATCTGTTAATTTTTGGTGAGATTATTTTCAGAAGTAAGGATAAATTTGAGTGGAATTCATGACGAAATGTGTTAATGGGTATAATATATATATAAATATGGAATGAGTTTAGTTTATGGTATCATATATGTTGGTGTGAGAGAATTAAATTATGGGTGTTAGGCGTATGCACTGCCATTGCAACCTATTGTGGTGGTTTGTTCCAGTTGAATTCATGGTTTAATTTAGAACATAACTAATCTCTCAATTAAATATTGTTGTTATATTTGTCATATGTGTGGTGTTATGGAATGAAGTAAGATTGTGGGCTAAATCACTATAAGTAATGATGACAACATAATGGGACAATTATGAGTGAACCATTAGAAGAAATAATGTTCTGCCTATTGCATGTTGAAAGTTGAGTGCTGGGTCGCATAATTTGATGAGATTTTAATGTTTCTTACATTATTATATTATAAATTTATATTTTAATATATTGAGATAGGTAATTGAATATTAATAGTATTGTATTAGTTGAATATCATTAATATTATGCTAATTGGAGGCATAGTTGAATATCATTAATTTACCATTAGGTTTGAACTTTAGGAAATTGATTATGGAATTAGGTGAGTTTCTGAGTCTAGGATAGACAAAACATGATATGAGTGTTAATAAACTCGTTAACTTACAAGTTATGTATATAAATTTGATAGATTGGAAAAATTTGGAGACATTGGGAAAAGGAGAAGTGTTGAAAAAGTAGCTTGATTTACTTCGTTTCTTCGGTGGAGGTTGGTTATGGTTTATTTTATTTTATAGAAATATTTTTAATAGTGATTAATATGCATTGAATGATATTATAAAGTTCTCTATGTACTGATGGTGTGATTCTGCGGCTTCCTTGTATGGTTTGTGATTGATCTAAAATCCTGAGACCGTGAGATTTATAGGTTGAAACCTCTTTATCAAAGTGATGCCTTGAATAAAGATGGCTTGATCAAAGATTATCAATGAATTGAAGAGTGATGATACTAAATGATAAATTAAACGGTATTTTGGAATCGAATGTCACATTCCGACAAGGTATTATTGGATAGGCGTGTCATGTTTTGACACAGTATTATTGGATTGGAGTGTCACGTTCCGACATGGTATTCTTGAATCGGAGTGTCACGTTTGACATGGTATTATTGGATTGGGGTGTCACGTTCCGACACGGTATTATTGAATCGGAGTGTCACGTCTGACACAGTATTCTTGGATCGAAGTATCACGTTCCAACAAGGTATAAATAGATCAGAGATATATTGAATTAACTCAATGTACCCATTTCCTCAACAAGCGTGGTGTGGAGGCATGAGTCCTCGTGTGTGCTTGATATTGTGATTGATTATGTACTTGCTTTAGTTGTCATTTGTTCACATTGTTTGTTTATTATCACCTTCTTAGTACTATAGTTTATTTTATACTATTATCCTTTGTATATTAGTTACTATGTTGAGTTGGACAATGATATTTACTCACTACATGTTGCCCCGTACTGAGCCCTACTTGTGTTTTTCGTTGTTTCCGTTTTATGGGCAGCGAGTGTACCAACGACTTTGACTCGCTCTCACCTCTAGCCAATCTCTAGCATATCAGGTTTGAAGTTGAGCTATTCATTCAAGTTCGTATTGGATTATCTCTGTCATCACATTATTTTCAAACACATACCATGTTATTCTTTTATTTTTGGTGTATTTGATATTCTTAGACTTAGTATTGGAGATTAAATGTCCTTGATGAGATGACTTTTATATTTCAGGAAATGATATTTAGTAAGATTTGAGCTTCTGCATTATGCTTGTAGGTTGTAAGTTGGGTTAAATTTATTGGTTCTTCCACCAAAGAGGTTAAGTGTGGGTGCCACTCACGACTCATTTTGGGTCGTAACACATAACTTACTAGGTGCATGACTATACCAACATAGTTTTCCTAAACATCATCTCTCTTACTAAGATAAACAAACCTATACATACTTTCATCTAACTTTGGCTTTTTTCACTAGTACAATCATGATCTCATATCTCATGCTACCTTTTGGGGTGAAAATAGTACCCAACCTCTCAACGTACTTTCTCATAAGGATCTCAACTGAAATAGGGCTTATAGAAGAGAGTATGATTCACTTTTGTCTTGAACGTACGATTCATATGAACATGAAGACATCACTGTGAAACTGAACATTTTCTCACTCAAGGGCTTATCTCAAGCCCCTCTAGAATCATTATGACTCTTTCAATACTCTTGCTAAGAACAACTTGTCGACTAAGGACTGACGTTTCTGTTCAACCACCTCTAGTATGATGGGTAGTCAAATGAATGAATATGAGAATAAATGATTTAAAATAAATCTCTATGACATAGCACTATTGCACGAGTAAGAGTATCAAAGATGAGAAACTTATCTTAAATGTTTGTAGTGTCGTTGATAAAAGTAGGGCCCTCACAACCATACAAAAGATCCTACTTTACACGGATTCATACACACCGTAGGACTTTTGAACTCCGTGCTCTGATACAAAGTTTATTATGCCCCGAGCCTACACCCTGGGCGGAACTAGCACTCGATAACCATTACTGGACCTAAGGCGAACCGTTAGCCTGACTTACTTACTTAGTTGGAGACAATACTCATATATATCAAATCAATGAAACTATGTTATGTGAAAACGTAATAATTGAGAATGTTTTAAGTATTAAACATTCAATTGGGCCAAAAATAGCAAACCCAAGTCTTAACAATAGAAATGGTAGAGAAATGACTCAAATGACTAATATCTCACTGTCTATGAAGACTCTAATATAACTAAGAAGGATGTTGGGACAAACCCCAAAACATCCTAATGATCTAAAATGGAAACAAGTAAAAAAGTCATCCGAAATTCAAAGAGGCTCACCAACTGACTCTGGAGTGCTCAACTGGATCAACGATGTGCTGGATGCCAATCTTCGTTAACTGCGTCTGCATCATCATACCATGCAGGCCAACTGACATTAGCACATTGAATGTACAAGTATGCGAGTTGGAATGTTAAAAAACATAGGCTTGAAAGAGATTCTCAGAGAAACACTTACCTTGGCTCTCCTCAACTCATGAATACTTACTAACTTATGTCATTATAAAATAGTTTAAACAAGTGCAATATAATAGAAAAGTTGTTTAAAACATGATGTCAACTCTGTGTATATGCAAGGATACAACATAACTCTAAAATATATTAAAAAATACAATTAACCTTATCGATACAAAAATACTATAACTGCTATGGAAGTTTCTCTAACCAACAGCCATCGCCTAAAAGCTATAGTGATGATACAACAATCTATCTCATGCTGCCACCGCATCCTATACCCGGTTAAAGGAATAAGACCTGAACTAACTAATGGATCCCCAAGTCTACTGTGAAAAAGGTTAATCTAAAAAGTATGACCCTTTTCTACTCATGGTGGATACATGGTTTTATGGAGACGTGGGTTATCTAAACCCTTGCTTGTCCCCAATTCACTGCTTAATTCTACTCCGAAAATATACTAGATCTTATGTTTTTAAGAAATACTTCTTCTGTGAATTGAGGTTAGTGATCATAAACTTAGCTCAAAGGTTGTCTTAGAAATCTAATTTTTCCTACTTGCTTTAGAAATCTATTACTATTTCGGAAAACTAGCCCAAAGGCTCTCTGGAAATCTCAGTTTCCATTCTTATTTAAATATGAAAATATTTTTATACTTCTTTGGGAAATCTTAGTCCCCACATACTTCTTTGAAAAAAATACTTCCACTTTACTTTGAACTGAACTCAAAACTTAAGTCTTAGAACAAAGTTAAACGTTAGTAAAATACTTATGAAAACTTGAAATGAACTTCTCTTTGTTGGCTCTTGACTTCTCTTAACTTTGATTTTATTTGATCTTGAATTGACTCTTAACTGATCCTTGAATTTGAAGTTATGGATTCAAGGTTGTAATTTATACTTGTGGATGATTTCTATATGCTTAGAAGTCATTTAGAGTAATTAGAATCATTATGAAGTGTTTATACAATTTATGAAGGATGAAATTGATTGAATGCTGAAAACTGGGTGCGTCCGGGGCACGTCACACCAGCTTTACTTGACTGAGGCTCATTTCTGGTGCACTACTGGCGCGCCAGCATGCCTCTCCCTATGGGGGCGCATCGCGCCATCCCTTCCCTAGACTAGACTTGATAAACTTTCTTCTCGTTTTCTAATCTTAAATTGTTTTAATTCGATTTTTTTCTGAAATTCACATTAGATTCGTGTACCAAAATCATATATACAAGGATCTACCCAATGAACTCAAGAAATATCACTTCTACATCGATAAATTTCTAAATCTCGACTTATGTTCAAGAACGAAAAAAATTCAAGAATAACCAACAAGAACATTCAATTTCCAATCTTTTTAGAACTATTTCACGTTGAATTAAACATGTTTGGAACTTGAGTGAACGAAGCCAATGTTATGTAAAACTCACATATCTTTTTTTAGGTATCACCCCCGATGAAATCTACACTGAAAGCTCAAAAGTTTCTTGGCGCGCGATTTCTTGATTTCTCTTCTCCTTTCTCCTGTTTTCTCTTTTCTCTAAGCCCTAGCGTAAACTCTAACTTTTCTAAACTGAACAAAGTCTTTTTTTACCCAAATTAAATCCTAAAAATGAATTAATAAAATAAGGTAAGGAAAAGACTAATGTGCCCTTCCCAAATACGTATTAGACTTTTCATAATCCAACAGTCCAACTTTCGAAAGGCATAACTCACTCATATAAAATCGAAATCGCGTGAACTTGGCGAAGTTGGAAAGTTCATGCCAAGATATTACCAACCATTTCTGTAACTACAATTAACTCATCCGAGCTAGGAGTTATGATCTTTTGAAATTAACCAAAACTCACATTTAACTCACTTAAATTTCCAGAATTACTTATACTTTCAAAAAGTAACTATTTCCAGATTTTACACTTCCTTCTAGTTCTTTCTAGTTGCGAGATGTTACAATTAACACCTACACTAACCCTCCGATGGGAGAACCATTACTACAATCCCAAACTGAACAACTCAACCAAACACTAAGGCATTTAAAGATACAAAAGCATATTTAAATGCAAGAATAAAGTAGAGTTCCTATAAACTCCAAAAGATATAACAACGACTAACAAAACATTGTGAAAAAACCCTCTAGAACCCGAAAGTCAATGTACCAAAACATCAACAAGAACTGTAAGTCTTAAAAAGAAGGATACCACCCACTACCACAAAGAATCTAAAACTAGTCTAAGTCTGAAGATGTGGACATAAAAAAAAGAACTCATCGCACTGAATCGCCCTTGAATTCGATTGATCACGTTCTTCTAAGCATGGTTTATCAATAGTCTCCTAAAGATGCCTTATACTCATTAAAGAAAGAACAAGTGTAGTATCAATACACAACCACAATGTACTGGTAGGATCACACATCTATTACAATAAGTAAACACATGTAAATAAACACAACATTAAAAAAAACAGGCATATATAGAACATATACAATATTACTCATCATTTCAAAATCAATGTACAATTCAACATTCTCAATAATACACAATTATGCCAAGTCAATGGTCCTCTCATAAATCCCAAATCTAAATTGTTAGTGTACGGGTACGTGGTACCCTATCCAAGTTAGTGTGGCGGACGTGGTACCCTATCCAAGTTAGTGTGGCGGCCGTGACACCCGATCCCATATATGCATTGAAACGTGGCACCCGATCCAAGTTAGTGTGTTGGAACGTAACACCTGATCCATCCAAAAGGCCACAATCACAATGAATATTCTCATAATCATACAATCAAGTGTTGATTCATGACATACAATTATTCATTCATGCTCATTTACTATTAGTGTGATCAAAATGCAACATTCGCATACATACATGTATTATAATGAAGTAATTACTAACATACATCACACCAAAATGAATAATTATAACTATCACCTACCTCGAACAAAACTTGAATCTCCTAAGAAACATGATTTTTCCCTTTTCGAATTCTTTCCGCTTGTTCTTGGTCTAAAAATATAACACAAGGATCAACAAACAAGGCCTAATTACCCTGATCATAATCAATAATATCAACCCTAGCTGAAACACTTGATCACCACACCTAGATTAGGGTTTTTCCACCATAATTCTCATTTTAAAAATCTCCCCCATTGATATTTACCCAAGAAACTAAGTTCTACAAATCAAAACATGGATTCAGGGAGTAAAAATCTTGCCTTAGCCTCAAGAATGGTGAAAAAATGACAAGAGCGCAAATGGGGTCGTCTCCTACCTCTCAAGAACAAAACTCGTAGAAAATAAAGATTTTGGGGTTTATTTCCAACTTAATTTGTGACTGGCTGAGGGGTCCATCCCACCACAGCGGCCTCGCCCTGGTGGGAAAAGTTCCGCAACAGCGGCCTCGCCCTAGTGGAAAAAATCCCGTCACAGCGGCTTGCACGGAATTCATGAGTCGGATTAAGAATTTCAAAGCCACATTTCATCCCATGACACTCAGAAAGTACCCCTTCATGCTAGGATCAGTTTCGGGAGTTCTACTAGCCCAAATTCGATTTCGTAAAGTCATACGAGTCCCTTAACGTCTTAATTATCTATTCATGTGATCAGATTCATATTTAAATTTTCCATTTGTTACTAGATTTCCCTGGAACTTAGTGACTCTGAGTTCGTCCAAATCTACGCTAGGCGAGGAAATTTCAACTTACTACCAAAAAGTTTTCCGGTTCAAAATTTTTCCCCATTGAATTTTCTATAACGACTGGAACAAGTCGCTACACCAGTAGGCATGTAAGAGTATCTTGCAAGCTATCAATTACGACAAGTAAGTTCTAGAGGATTAACATTTGGTTGTAAAAAAATACTACAATGAGTAAGAATATTCAATAGAGATTAGATAGGCTGACTTTTAACCTTGCAGTTTTGTTAATGAGCAAGAAAGTGAAAGTTAAAAATTCAAGACTCCCCATATTTAAGGTCATCAGTACATACAATATAGCTCCCAAAGTTACATTTTAACCATATGGGCCAGGTTAAAAAATACTTTCAACTCTTTTTCCCTACGTACTTTCTCTTTCGTAATAATAGTGCAAGATAGTCACATTTTTACTTTGCAATTGAAAAATAATCATTGTTGTAAAGTTTAGAATAATTTTACATCAAAACTATATAAGAGTATCCTAGAGTAAATATTGATAATTGATATTATATTTTTGATCATAACATGTTATAGCATATTAAATTATGTTGATAGCATAAATTTTTTTATATTAATGACGATTAATTTCCTTTCCATGTTTTCAACTCGGCAGTATTCCATGAACTGTGTACATTTAATTTTAATTTTCTTGGCTCCAACGCTGCATACAATTAGTCATGAAAATTATTTGTTATAATAAATTTGAGAAAATGATCAAAATGGTCCTTCATGTTTAGGGGTTGAATTATTTTGATCGTTGGTGTATATCAATAGTCCTTAATATATGTAAAATGTGTATTATTTTGGTCGTGAACCCTAAATTTGACTATCGTCTATTAAAGGTTTACGTTGCATACCAACACTTATCTCTCTCAATCTCCTTTCCCGCTCCTCTCTAGTTCTTATACTGAAAATACACCAAACTCAGTGAAGGGGCATTAAAACCTCACCTGTTGATTTCATCCTTTGTTAAATTAACCAATTAGCTATCCAATTCATAAATCATTTGATTCACCAAAAAATATTATAAAAAATTAATAGTAATAAAATAAAAGAGAATTTCTTGTGTGGTTATATTATCCATAATCATGGATATGCTACAACTCTGTAACATTAGATTTTAAGTTATATTTTGTGTATTGTCTTTGAAGGAATAACTCTTTTTAAATATATTTTTTGAATTCAACCAAAGTATTATCATTCATATCATTGACAGAAAATGGAACAAATTGCTCAAATAATTAAGTACCATTGAAATTTTGTAAAAGAAGATGAAGAGAAGACAATAGAAAAGTAACAAAAAGACTTATAGGAATGTAAATTTATCTATATTAGAAATAAATGAACAAAAAATAGAAGAAAGTATTAAAATATAAAGAGATGATTTAATGAAAATAAAACTAATTTAGGAAGAGGATTCTGTTAAAGAGAAACAAAACATTCTAGGAGAAAAGAGAGATGAGCTTGGGAAGGGGACGTTAGTTTTTAACGGAGGATAATCAAATTTAGGGTTTAGTTCAAAATGATACATATTTACACACATTAAGGACTATTTCAATCACTTGGTATATATCAAGGACCAAAATAATCTAACCTCTATACATGAAGGATCATTTTGATCACTTTCTAATAAATTTGATGGATAAATGAAAGGGGACTATGATTTTCATTAATTATTATAAGTATCTAGTTTATCATATAACCATCTTGTTAATTTCTAACCTTGAACTGCTGCCCTTGAACTAGTGCATATAGCTGTCAGGCTTTGCAAAATCGAGAGGGTCTGTTAGACCCGTAAACTACTTGGATCTATCTACGTGCAGACATGTCAAGGACTTTGGCATTGGTCTTGACATAGATGCCGGCAAAACAGTGCAACACAGGTTCAAGGTGCTTGGGTGTTGGCAAGGCAGCTTGAACATGCAAGGCTTACGTGCGGGCTAGAGTCATCGGCAAGGCAGCATGTTGGCTTGACAAGGCAAAGCTGTGAAGACTTGACGATGGCAAGAACAAAGGCATTTCAAGTGAAGTGCTGAAATAAAACTAAGTGTTGGAGGGCAGCTAAAATATTCTAAGTGTTGGAAGTTGTCTGAAATATTCTAAGTGTTGGAATGTAGCCTGAAATATTCTAAGTGTTAGAATATTAGTATTTCGTGTGGATAAGAATGTATTTTGAATTAGATTCTATCTATTAGAAATATAGCTGTTGGAAACTTAGTTTGAATCATGTGATGACAAGTGTCGTACATGTGTCATTTGTAACTGCCGTATGTAACTGCCATGTGCAGAAATTTTATTAAGGGTGTAAATTTCGTCTAAGGCTTGCAGAGTGTTTTCTGGCCTTAGAAAAATTCGTGAAGCCTTCCTTTGTACTAATTATCAGATTAATAAAGGTTGGGACGAGTTCCTGTAAATGTTGTTTGTTGTTTAACTTTGCTGATTAAAGTATTTCTATACTTAGTAAAATTTGTTGGTGTAAGATAGGCTGAGTGTTGCAGGCGTTTGCAAGACTGCCTAGCGTGGTGTTCGGTAAAAATAAATCGACCCTCTTTCAATTGGTATCAGAGCACGGTTGAACGATGGTGAAAAACGTAGAACTATGGGAACTGGCACGAAAAATTGAAGCATTCGTTGGGTTTACTGATGATATTTTGGGAGACCCTTCGTTTGTGGATTTGTTTACATAAGTCATTGATTTGAGACTTAACACTGACAAAGTTCAGGGGGAGATTGGTGTATATCGACAGAATGTTGATAATCACATCATTGAAATCTTGAATTTTCGTACCACAACTACTTGAATTTTCGTACCACAACTACACAACAACTTGAGAAACTGCAGAAGGAAAATGAGAACCTTCGTGCACAGATCATTGTATTGTGTCAGGCTATGGCTACGTTCAGTTCAAATCGTGTTGAATCATCTAAGGTTAAAATTCCAGAACCTAAAGCCTTCAATGGTGCAAGAAGTGCTAAAAAACTGGAAAACTTCATTTGGGACATGGAACATTATTTTATTGCTGCAAGGGTGCCTGGCGCTGACAAGTTAAACATTACCACAATGTACTTGACGGGTGATGCTAAACTTTGGTGGAGAACTCGAAATGCAGATGATGTAAGTGCTGGTCGTCCTAGAATTGATACGTGGGATAAGTTAATAAAAGAAATGTGTGATCAATTTCTTCCTAGCAACGCATCTTGGCTTGCAAGGAATAACTTGAAAAGGCTAAGGCAGACGGGTTCGATGAGGGAATACATTAAAGAATTCACCTCTGTGATGTTAGACATTCAAAATATGTCTGATGAGGATAAATTACACAACTTCATTTCGGGTATGCAAGGCTGGGCTCAAAACGAACTTCGGAGGCAGAATGTTAAAGATTTGTCTGGCGCAATTGCTACTGCAGATTCGTTGGTTGATTTTCGGATAACTCATCCTTTGACGGATGTTCCCTCTACTTTAAAAAGTAAGAAAAAAATGATAAGAAAGGGGAATGGAAAAAGGATAGTCGTAAGGACCGTACAAATGACAAAGGAAAGGCGCAAATGAAGTAAGAACTGATAATGTAGAAAATACTTTTTTCAAGACACAGAAAAAGTTGAGTCCTAAACAAGCACAGTGGCAAGAATTCCTGGCGAAATATGATCTTGTGTGGGAACATAAACCAGGAAAACAAAACCACGTTGCTGATGCATTGAGTAGAAAAGAAGTATTTGTTGTAGTATATTCAATTTCAAAACTTGAAACTGATTTCTATGATAGAATCAGGTTGTGTGCTGCAAATGATTCATTGTATGTTAAATGGATGGGTCAAGTGCAAGATGGCACAATGAGACGGTATTGGATCGAGGACGATCGTCTCTATTTTAAAGGGGGGAGAATCGTTGTACCAAATCAGGTTTGACTGCGCAAAGACATAATGAAAGAGGCGCATGATTCTGTTTGGGATGGACATCCACGTGTTGAAAGGATGTTAGCCTTACTGTCTCGTGTTTATTTTTGGTCAAAGATGGAAGACGATATAGAGGCATACGTCAAGACTTGTCATGTTTGTCAAGTTGAGAAGACTGAACATAAAAAGGAAGCAGGTTTGTTGCAACCTTTGCCTATTCCTGAAAGGCCATGGCTATCAGTAAGCATGGATTTCATTTCTGGATTACCTAAGGTAGATGGCAAAGCATCTATCATGGTGGTATTTGACAGGTTTTCAAAATATTCTGTTTTTGTTGCTGCACCTGAACTATGTTCATCTGAAGTTGCTGCTGATTTGTTCTACAAATATGTGGTTAAGTATTTTGGTGTTCCGGCTGACATCGTGAGTGATAGAGATACAAGGTTCACTGGTAGGTTTTGGACAACTTTGTTCAATATGATGGGGGNCGGCTGACATCGTGAGTGATAGAGATACAAGGTTCACTGGTAGGTTTTGGACAACTTTGTTCAATGTGATGGGGGCTGAGTTAAAATTTTCTACTGCAAATCATCCACAAATAGATGGACAGACGGAAAGAATTAATCACTTGTTGGAAGAATATTTGAGGCACTATGTGACAGCAAGTCAACGGAATCGGGTGACATAGTTAGACACTGCATAGTTCTGCTATAATCTGCACAAGTCGTCTGTAACAGAAATGAGCCCTTTTGGAATCGTTTTAGGCAAACAGCCTATGACGCCACTAGATGTTGCCAAATCTAAAAATCAGGGAAAGTGTCCAGCTGCATAAAGGGTTGCAAGGGACAGATTTGAAATGTTATATGAGGCACAGGATAGCTTGCGCAAGGCTCAGCGGCGCATGAAGAAGTATGCTGATCAACATCGTCGCTCAGTTGAGTTCAATGTGGGTGACAAAGTGTTACTGAAACTTACTCCACAAATCTGGAAACAGATTGTAAGTAAGAATAGACATCGGGGTTTGATTCCTAAGTATGATGGTCCATTCGAAGTGGTGAAACGAGTGGGCGAAGTTGCTTATAGATTAAAGTTGCCAGAAAGGTTGAAAATTCATCCCACTTTCCATGTGAGTTTTTTGTAACCTTACTTTGCAGATGCAGATGATCCGGACAGAAACAGGCCAAAGAGGGCTCCTCCATCAGTACCTACACAGTATGATGCTGAAATTGAGAAGATCCTTGATCACCGGGTTCCGGGCACAAGTAAATTGCTCATCAACATATCCCTGCACCCAATAAAGTGATTCAAACCAATTAAATCGACTATCTAATTGAAACGGTCTCATTTTGAATAGTTCAAGGACAAAAATTTTAGCTTTTTGTTTTGTTTTGGAGTAATCGTTAGTATAAAGGATAACTTTGAACTATTTAACTTGTTGTAGGGCATTTTTGTGATATCTGATACCATATCAATGTCCCTAATAATAAATTGAAAAAAAAAGGGAACCTGAACGAAAAGGGACTGTCTAAGGCTAGCAACTTGACGACGCAAGTTATTATTTCTTTGGGTACGAGTAACGATTAATAGACACATAAATAAAGTAATTAAAAGATAATAATAATAATAATAATAATAATAATAATAATAATAATAATAATAATAATACTTAGAAATTGCATGTTGAATATGGAGAAAGGGAATGGAAATGGAACAAGGGTAAAGGTGGTTAATATAGGAGCAGAAAAGGGACTTAAAAGACGGATTTGACTTAGAAGATATGAGTTTCAAGGTTCACCTGAATCAAATTTTTTTCCTCCAAATTTAGTAAGAAATTTATTAAATATTTATAAAAAATTTGTGTATAAATCATGAGAAAGTATATAATAAACTTTTTTTGTTTCCCAAATGATGTATGTATGTGCAGTACGAAGTATGTGAAAAATTGATAGTAAGGATGATAAATCATGGTGGACTATGACAAATACTGAAAAAATTAGTTTTTAAAATTTTCGAGAATTATTAGGCACAAAAAAAAAAGATATTAATGAGGATTTGATTACGAATACACAGATTATCTGTAAAATTACTATAGAAACTCTCTTAGAACATGATACATATTTTGGATGGGAGTTGGGAGATTTTTAGTTTTATCTTTTTTTAGGATATTCCTGAAAGAAAAATAATTAACATGGACAAAAGGGGCACCTCCCATATTAGAAGAAGAATTTAAGATTAGCATATATATATTTTCAAAATATATGACTTCAACTTGATAGAAATAGCATCATTGTCATTTGTCACAATTTAAAAAGGGATGTTACAATATTGTATAGCATATATTATTATAAGTGGGAAGCTTAAACATTCAAAGTCAAATTACCATTTTGCCCTTACATTCAATCATAATATTATAAAATAATTCATTAATTAAATATTAAGTAGCTAATCGTATTATATAATTATATTATACTAAATACTAAAAGTGAAAAGGTGTTAAATTAATATAATTCATTCTTTTAAAAAACTATGCATCAATTTTCTTAGTTATTCTCAAAAGGTTAAAAATTTGAAAGGTTACTTTAAGTGTTTCAATAATATGGATTAGATTCAAATGCATGTATAATCTATTATTTCAAAATCAATGCATTGATTTCCTTAATTAATTTGAAAAAATAGATAACTAATTGAAATGTTACCTTTTATCTATAATAATGGAATACGTTGGAGTATAAAATGTATTTAGTTTGAATAGTCATTTCCTAAAGTTATTTAAAAGCTAACATATAATGCAATGAAGTCATAGAGATTTGGAAGAGTTACCTGGCACAATAAATTTATGGGTTACAAAAGTGTAAGGAAAATGCAAGCCGCCCTGATTAGATAATGGATCTATTTACTTATATCTTTACTGTTATTACAAAGCACAATCTTATAAGAAAATGATATGAGATGAAGTTGAAAGGAACAATCTTGATCCATATGTTTTATTGGGATTTAGGGGAGTCAGATAAGGCCGAGAGGGTTCAGTCAAAGCCTCGGTGGTTTATACATATGGTTTAAATAATATTTTTTATGTATATATAGTAGATGTTAAACCTTCGTGTGTTTAGCTCTTCATATTTTGAACACCTTTTTAGTGAAAATCTTAGTTCTGTTACTGTTTTATATAATATGTTTTTCTCACTATTGATTCTATTATTAATGTCTAAAAATCATATTTTATATGTTTAGTTGTGTACTAAATGACTCATGGTTCATTTTGACTATTTATTGCAATTTTGTAATTTTTTACACATAAATTTATGCTCAATATTTGAGGTGCCGAAAATCATAACATCAATCAATTCTTGCTTGGATACACGTGAAATGCACGTACCCAGAACCTAGTCTCTCTTAAATATATCTATGCATAAAATAATTTTATTTGATTTGTGTATTTTCACCTGAGTTCTCGGGTGTTAAAAGAATCAAATCAACATACAAGTCTTGCAAGAAGATATTAATTTTTGGAAGATTATATATAATAGCAAACTATTAATTCAAATTAAATTTTACGACCCCAGTTTGATTTTATTGAAGCCCGTAGCAAATTGTTGTCTTTCGCCTCTCTCCCTAGGTTTCTCGCTCGCCACTCTCGCCAGTCTCTCCCTTGCCTCTCTTGATTTTATACAAATACAATTGTATAAAATGTATTCGTGTTTGTACAAATATAGAGAAAATTTTATATACAAATACAAATACATATATTTTTGTCCTTTAACTTATGATTATACAAATACAGATCTTTCCTTGCCCAATTTTCTTTTTTCCTTCTCTCTTTTCTCGCTTTATACAAATACAAATTATACAATTGATTTTTGTATATGTATAGCAAAATATATATATTAATAGTCATAGAAAATATAAAGTTTGCTATGAAACACAATCATCCAAATTATAGTTATACATACAAATATGGTTTTATGTTTGTTATATGTGAAAGGTGTTCCAATTTTCTTACTTTGAGTGTGTTTGGTATGAAGGAAAACATTTTTCTCAATTTTCTTACTCGAAAATGTTTTCCAATTTTCTCATGTTTGGTTGGGGCAAAAGTCTTGGAAAATGTTTTCCAAACCAACTCATTTTCCCCAAAATTAAGGAAAATGACTTCCCTTCAAAAATTAAGGAAAACATTTTCCAAAGCTCTCCACCAATTTCAAATTACATTTTCTTTTGGATAAATTTTTTTAAAAATATTTTCAATTTCATAAAATATTTTGTATTCTAGTAAAAATAAAAGATATTTCTCAACAATATTTTTCATTCATAAATCAAACACTAAATATCATTTCCGGAAACATTTCTATTCACCAACCAAACATGAGAAAATAAGTCCAGAATCTACTTGTTTTCCCGGAAAACATTTTCTAGGAAACATTTTCCTTCGTACCAAACACACCCTTTATCTCGATAATATGTAAAGATTAAAAAAAAACTAGTTTCAAAAAGTGCAATTGATTTCTTTAATATTGATTTGAGTTTAAGAAAATAGTTTTTTTTTTGTTGGTCTTGTTCTACATTTTAGGACAGGTCACTTTAAGATCTAACATTGTACAAACTCTTTATTTTTATTTAAAAAAAAATTGATTAAACAAAAAGACAATCTTACATTTTTAACTCATCATCTATTTTCAAATAAATATTCTTCTTTAATTCATCAGTTATTTTTAAAGTTGTCCTACAACAAAAAGAAATACTAATTAGTTTCTCTTTCTTTTTTCCTCAACCCTACGTATATTTCTAAATCAATATCTTCAAATATAATAGCTAGACACAAAACTGTTATGTGATGATTTTTTAGTATTCTTTTCTCTTTTCTCTATTTATTTATTTATTTATATATTTTATTTAATCACGATCAAATTTTAATTCTGTCAATATACCTTCTAATTAAAATTTTATGATATCTCAAAGTCATAATTTTGTCTATTAGTGATTATTACTTTTAAAAAATAAAAATTCAACGAGTGACATTTTCTCCTTATGAATTTGTAACTCTTTTGCAATGAAGAAAACTATTTTATCGTTCTAAAGAAGGTTTTAGTATTTTTTTAATAATTCATGGGGTGTTAGTATAAAATGAATTTAATGGAAGCTAGTGTATCAGAGAAAATACATTGTTCTTTGGAGAGGATATTATTAAATCTCTAAATAGTGTCTATNGGGCTACATCGAATGTAAACAGCCTAATCCTTCGGTGGACCCCTAAGTTGACATCAATTTTCATTTAGATACTTTAACGTTCATTTCAGACACTTCATATCGGATTTCACTGTATCATTTTGACAATTTTTACTTACATGACTTAGTAAATGAAATACAATTGTTGAAAGCGTGCATCAAGCATATATAATTGACTTCTTATATTTTTTTGTACTTCTGCTTTCCCATTTTCAGTCACCATTTCTGCAAACTTTTACATCCAACATATGAATTAAAAGTAGTTATACTACAATGATGAAAAATGATGGAAACACTTTTAGAAATTCATGAATATATCCGTTTTATGATTTGAATACTAAATTTTTCATGAGATTCTTTCTTGAGAGAACTTAATATGTAGGAGTAAAGTTTAATTTTTGATGAATTCTAAACCTTCTAACTAGGATAAAAAGAAAGAAGATTTTTTTTTTTGCAGAAGACAGAAGACAGTGATAAAAAAAATAATGAGTAGATGGGCATGTGTCTAGATGTTTTTACGAAAAAAAAGAAGGGTATTTACAGAAGACTATGGGGTGGGGTGAGATTGGGTAGGTATAGATATTTCTGCAAAATTGGGTTGCTTCTGCAAATGGGTAGTAGGGGTGCTTGGAGAAGATAATATCTTAGATACACCATAGTTTGCAATATTACGTATCTTACCAGAGTTTGGTGCCTTTATATAAGATCAGATACATGTATTTCATACATATATATGAAACAGAATTAGATTTAATTTGTTCTACATACATTATTTTCAAGTTGGTTTGCATGTATCTGAGGCACATATCAAAATCTCGCTCGCCACTCTCCAATGTATTAACCCACCCTGATACCCTCTTTACCCACACAATAAACCTATCGAAATTATTGAGATTGATCGGGTCAGGATCCAACTCCTCTTTTAGCCCATTTGAGCCCAAAGTAAATTTGGGCGGGTCAAGACACAACTCGATTTCTATTTCAATCCATTTTAATATCTCCAATTTCAACCCAACCCGCTCGTTTGACAGTACCCCTAATTACCACTATTAAGAAATGAGGTCCAAGTGCAACAACCGAGTCTATCACATAGGAAAGTGAGAGAACGCTCAACTATAAACTAACATGTCTAATTACCTCCCCATCTGTTTCCTGGCCTGATACCTACCAGTCTCAACTTCTCACACCTCCTCATCAGGGCATCTATAATTCTCATCTTAACATGCCAAAACTATCTCAATCCTTCTTCCATCATCTTGTTCACCACGGAGAAGACTCCTACGTTGTCCCATATATCTTCTTTCCAAATTTTATCATTCCTAATAAGTCCACACATCACCTCAATATCCTCATCTCGGAACTTTCATCTTAAGAATAGATGGTTTCTTTGAGCTCATTTTGAAATAAAGTTTTTGTGCTTTTTATTGATAGTTTTATTTGTAAGAGCACAAATTACATGAGATACTTCATTGACTGTTGTATCTTAAGTAGTACTCTGTTTTGATATCTAGCACCAAGCCAACTATTTAGCCCTATTGAACTTGATTTGTAAGGTATTGATTGGGCCTTAGATTCAGAGCTAATTTTACTAAGGGACAATTATAGAAATCACATACTTTTAAGGGGAAAATTACTATCTATGCCTTAAAAATTTATAAGTATAAAAAACCTCAAAAATTTTAAAAGACGGATACAATAATATAAGGCTGATACATTAGAAAGAGGGTCGGATACATTATTAATTTAAGGTTACGTATATTTTTTTGCGCTTTTAATGGAAAATTAAAAATGGGAAATCAAATCCCTTAAATCACGCCAATCAGTTTCGCTCTTAATGTCAACTATAGAAACGTGACTCACAAAATAACAAATCAAATCAGAATTGAAAGATTCAAATTGTGTTTGTTTTCTTCTATACTACAACGAAGAAGTCTTCGACTAAGAATCAATTTTGTTGTTGTGAGTTTAACCAGATAGATAATGAATATATAAATTTTCTTGAGGCATTTTGGAGTACAGGAGAGTGATATTAAATATGAAAGATACAAGAAAATGATGGGATATTTGTTTGTGAACATGTTTCCTTCATGAATCTAGTTTCAACAATTGCGGTTGAGTTTAATATAGATAAGTCAAAAAATTGAAATACGAAACATTGTTGAAGAAAACTCCTTTCCAATGAGTATAAGAACTGATATGGGAGTAAAATTGTAGGTTGAGGTGATTAAACGAGAGATTGGATTTGGAATATATCCGCTTTGTATTGGTACAATTGATAAGGATGTTGATGATATTGAAAGATTTGATGTGTCGACTGGTTCAATTGTCTGTGATGAAAGTGCTGAACAGGATACACTCGCTCCCAGCTTGGTAAAATAAAAAAATGGTGATTTGTGTTATATAGCATTGTTAGAGGTGACGAATTACATATATGATACAAAAATTACAAACGTTAAAGTGGATCAACTATACAAGGATAAAGCCATACTGATATATGACGATTTTATCTTAAGAAGCACTCTCTTTCGATATTTATCCCTATGAAAACTATTTAGCCTTATTGAACTTAATCTGTAAGGTATTGATTGGGCCTCAACTTCATAGATGATTTTATTTTCCTTGTGTTATTTGTAGTGTTGATGATTTGACAAACCCTGAGACCTTGTAAATGGACCTATTCCATAGTGTGATATACACTCTTCACTGCCAGGCTAGAAACAGTACAAGCGGTTAGTGCATAGTCTCCAACTGATGATTTGACAAACCCAGGGACCTTTTAAAGGGACCTGATCCCTAGTGAGACGCATTCTCCACTGCCAGGTTGTAAAACGTATAGTTGGTTGGTGCACAGTCTCCAACTGTGGCAAAAAGGGCAGAAACCTCAACCAATGGTATGTTCTCAAACATTGTGACTATTTTTCATTAACCTAATCTCCTATAGTCACAACCTTAGTTTTTTCAACTTGAAAAAACTCTCAAGAACTCGTGCAAAGGCTAATACTCTAGTGAAAATTCATCCTCAAGATCAAATTCGAACCAGATAGAGATGCAAGGTTAGTGGTCTTAGGATTAATTCTACTGAACATATATTGTAAATTTGATCCTACATCTATAAAAGATTTAGATAGTTGTTTGGTGCAAAAGTCTAAATTAGTTCGAGTTAACTTATTTAGTGGGTAGTGTTGTATCTGCTCAGTCAAATTCTAAATCATCTAAAGTTAGTTGTTTTAGTGGACGGTTATTAGAAAATGTCTAAGTTATCTAGGGGTGATAGCATAGTGGGCAATGTTGTATCTCCTTAGGCTCTTCAAGTAATATGGTGATTACTTGGTCGTGAGATTACTAACTTTTACTCACATTGGTTGTAATTGGGTTCACTTTTCTTAAGAAAGATTAGTGAAGCAGTTAAAAATTTATGTGCATTAGGTTGTGGTTTTACTCCTTTGAGTGAGGAGGTTTTCACGTAAACAGTTTGTGTTGTTATTATTTACTCTCCGATATCTTTCTGGTTCAATGAAAGGACATAGTCCATTGTCTGGTAGTGGACGCACGGATTCTATCAATTAGTATTAGAGTCTGTGCTCTCTGGTTGGTCAAAAATCAAGAGAGATACTCCTATCAAAGAAAGGCTGCTCCGTTGAACATAGAAGAGGACAATCACCAACACGACCACCACGTTTAAATGGAAAGTTCTATAGCTGGTGGAAAACAAGGATGAACTGCTATCTGATGGCTGAAGACAACAAACTATGGGACATAATGTTGGATGGACCCTTCATTCCAACTACTAAAGTGAAGGATAGTGAAATAACAAGAGTTGTTCAGAAGACTCGGCAACAATACAATGAAGCGGAAAAAAAGAAAATTGAGAAAAGCTAAAGATTAAAGAAGTTGTTGGTGTGTGCGATTGGTGCTGAAGAATACAATCAGATTTCTGCATGTGAAACAACAAAAGACATCTGGGATTGCTTGTGGACTGCCCATGAGGGGACAAAGCATGTGAAGGAATCAAATGTGGACATGCTGACCAACCAATATGAAAATTTCACAATGAAGAAAGGTTAAACTATTCATGATATTCATACAAAACTCCCCTTTATAACCAATGAGCTACGATTTCTAGGTAAACCTATCAGCACAAGCAAGCAAGATAGGAAAGTGCTTTGAATCCTTTGTAAGTATTAGGCAAGTAAAGTGGATGTTATTACTGAGGCTAAGGATCTGAAAGTCTTGACAACGGACACTATAATTGGGAATCTTAAAACCGATGAGATGAGTTGAAATCAGGACATCACAAAGAAGGAAGCTAAAAAGGACAAGTCACTAGTCCTCAAAATTTCATCTGGTGAAAAATCTAGTGAAGAGGATGAGAGGACTTATCTCACCAAGAGATTTTAAAAAATTGTAAGAAAACATGGAGGGTTCAGGAAAGGAGGAAATATTTCTCAAATTGCAACTGCTAGTGACATCTATCAGATGTGCGAAAATGTTAGGAACTTTATGAGAGATTGTCCGATGGCTAAAGCTGAAAATAAAGAGTATCAAAACCTGGAGGCGAAAAAGACAAAAGAAAGGACCTGGTCGTTGATAAAAATGCAAGGAAAGTTGCAGATGATCACGTCGTGAATAAAGCTCTTGTTCTATGGGGAGACTCTTCAAGTAAATTAGGAGAATCAGAATTCCCTAATGATGCATCCATGTTGGTTGTTCAATATGAGGCAAATATGTTTGATGGATTGTTTGCCTTCATGGAAAAATCAGACAATGAAGAAAAGGTAACCCTCTTTGACCTTAAGAAAAACGTAAATACTTACTCTTTTTGAAGGCTGAGGAACCTAGAAAATGTCTTGATCGACTATGTTATAGAGTTAACCACTAAAAAGGACTCTATGAACAACAGTCTCGATAGTCTAAATGAAGATAAGGGGGTGATGGTGGTTCAGATGTCAGTTCTTGAAGAACAAGAGATGGTTCTTGAATCTGAAAAATTAGAACCTAGGGAGCAATTTGAATCGAATGATTAAGAAATCTGGAAAAAGAAAGGGGAAAGACATTAACCTCCAAACAGAGTTAGAAATCTATATGAATACCGTTGAGACCTAACTTGCTCTAGTCCTGTAAAGAAATGATCAAATGGAGAGGGACCTGGTCCGTCTTAAGGAAGAATTTCAAACTTCTCTAAAATGGACCAGCTCTGCCAAACTGCTCTCAAACATCACTAGTGAAAGAAACTACAACAGAAAGGGATTGGGTAGTACGAACATTTCTCCTCTCTACAACCCCCACAACAATTATGTATCTATTTTAGATAATTTACTATGTCTTCATTGTGGTCGTAATGACAACCTAAAAGGGTACTACACTTCTTGGAAGGCCTCACAAGAGAAATTCTCTATCTATTCTAGACAGAAAAAGGCTCAGAAAGGGGGATCTGATTCAATGTTAAATCTTCTAGATGGAAAATTGCTAAAAGAAGGGCACCTGCTCTTGTTTTTAGGGCCTCGAACATGAAAAGAGCTAATCTGCCACAGTGGGCAAAAAACACTCTTATTACACCTTTATGAGTCTACTGGGAGCTTAGATTAAAGTGGGTTTCCATGTCTAATAAGTAATGTTTGTTGCAGGTGAGTGAAGAAGTAACAACAAATGTTGGTTTATAGACAGTGGCTGCTTGAAGCACATGACTGGAAACCCCAAAAACTTCATTTAACTCAAGGAACTTCAAGGTGGGGATGTCTCTTTTGGCGATGTAAAGAACGAGTATATTCTTGGAGTTGGAAGAGTAGGAAATCTATTAAAGATTACATTAAAATATGTGTACTATGTGAGTGGGTTAAAATACAATCTCCTCAGTGTTCCCCAGATATACAATAAGGGAAATGAATTCATGTTTTTGTTAGACAAATGCATATATGTCCACCTATCTCTCTACAAAAAGGGTGATCCTGACGTTTAGAAGGAGGAAAAACATGCATGTTGCAAAGCTAGAAACAACTTGTGGAGACGATCTAACATGCCTAAGTGTTCAAAGTGAAAATGCTGACTTGTGGCATAGAAGGCTAGGTCTTGTGAGCTTTTTTCTACTGAATGAGCTGGTCTATATGGACCTGTTCAGTGGTCTGCCAAAGTTGAAGTTTAGTGAGAGCAAAGTGTGAGATGCATGTGTCAAAGGGAAACAAACCAGATCCTCATTCAAATCAAAGACGTAGGTTAGTTCTTCAAGGGTCCTTGAATTAATACATAAGGATATGTGTGGACCTGTTAAAATCCATAGTCAAAGCGGAAAGAAGAACATCACAATGGTCGTGGATGACTGCTCATTCACATGGACTATGTTTCTCAAGTAAAAATCAGAGATCGCTGATGTGCTGATGATATTTTTCAAAATGATTCAAACCAAGCTAAATTGCTTGATTGTTGGGATCAGGTATAACTATGGAACTGAGTTTTAAAATGCAAAGCTTAATGTCTTATGTGCAGAAAATGATATCAATCATAAATTCCCAACGCCCAGAACACCTCAGTAAAACGGCGTGATGGAAAGGGAGAATAGAACTCTAGTAGACGTCACCAGAACCATGATCATTGATTCAAATCCTTCTCAAAAGTTCTGGGTTGAGGCAGTCAATGCTTCTTACTATGTGACCAATAGATGTTTGATTAGGTCTCTCTTGAACAAAACACCTTATAAGCTACTGAACAATAAGAAACCAAAGCCGAGCTACCTAAGGCCTTTTGGGTGCAAGTTCTTTGTGTTAAAAAATGGAAAAGACGATCTAGGGAAGTTTGATCCTAGAAGTAAAGAAGGTGTCTCTTTAGGGTACTCAACATCAAGCAAATCTTATAGAGTTTTCAACAAAAGAACACTATGTATTGAGAAAAGTGTTAATGTTGTTTTTGATGAAAGTGGTGATATGAAGACCATAGATATAAAGGATGATGATGATATATTTGAGTTTCTCAAAGAACATAATAATGAAGTTAATCGGAATGAAGCTGAAGTGAATCCACAATCCAATAATGCTAATCCTAGTTCATTTGAGAAGGTGAAAGAAGACGACCAACCTACTATGGGACCTGGTCCTTCCCATCATGCAAATTAAGAAGAAACTCATCCTCTTGAGCATGATGATTCTGAAGATGAAGATGAACATATGGATCAACCCCAACCCCTGACCTTAAATCAGGATAGAAGCACAAGTCATCTCATCCCCTTGAAAATCTCATCTCTCCACTGAATTCTAGAATGTGAACCAATGGTGATCTGAAGGAAGAAGTGTATAATGTTAAACAACCACCTGGATTTGAGGATTCCAACTTTCCAAAGCATGTGTTCAAACTCAAAAGGCCTTGTACGGACTGAAGCACACACATAAATGAAAAGAGAATAAGATCTGATAATCATCCAAGTGTATGTGGATGATATTATCTTCAAAGCTACCTCAAAACATTTGTGTGAAGAATTTGCCACTCTTATAGAAAATGAATTCGATATGAGCATGATGGGAGAATTGTACTTTTCTTAGATCTGCTGATCAAGCAAACCTCAAGTGGCACCTCAATTTGTCAGGAGAAGTGCCCAAAGGAGCTGCTAAAGAAGTTTCATATGGTTGATTCCAAACCTACTGATACCCGTCATGGGTATAAACTCAAAATTGGAAGTAGATGAGGCTGATTCATTGGTGAATCAAACCATGTACAGAGGTATTATGGGATCCCTATTGTATTTGAAAACAAGTAGGCCGAATATGGTCTTCAGCATAGGAATGTGTGCAGATTCCAAGCATGTCCAGGGAATCTCATCTAAAGGCAGCAAATCGGATCCTGAGGTATCTGAAGAAAATAGGGGACCTGGTCCTGTTTTATCTTATAGGTGACTCTTTTGAACTAGTAGAAAATGAAGATGGTGACTTTAAATGGTATCAGGTAGACAGAAAGAGCATTTCTAGAATAACACATTTCCTTGGATCTTCACTCATCTCTTAGGGAACCAAGAAGCAAAACTCAATAGCCCTCTAAACAGAAGAGGCTGAATTTATAGTTGTCGCTTTTTGTTGTGCCCAACTCCTTTGGATCAAGCAACAACTTGAGGATTTTGGAGTCCATATGAACTCTATTCCCCTCATGTGTGACAACACCAGTGCAAGCAACATGGGTTAGAATCCTGTCCAGCACAAAAACAACAAAGCACAGTGATGTCAAGTATCACTTCTTAAGAGATAATGTTGAAAAGGGGAACATCATTATGAAATATTGCAGAACAGAATATCATATTGTAGATATTTTCACCAAAGCTCTTAGAAAGGATCAATTGAGAGCAACAGGTTGATGAACCCACATTGACCAAACAACTTCTAATCCTTGTTTTGGTTATGATTTGGAGGCCAGGTATCCTCATTTCTAGTAATGCATTGCTTAAGAGAGGTCATATATGTACTCGTTACAAGTATACACCCATGGAAAGCATAGACGTAAAGAATGGCCAGAACCATTCAGGAATCGTATTTGCTTGCAGTTGAGGACCTGGTCTCTCCCAAGGTTAGAATGTTTTAGTCATCGGCCCCTCTGACAGTTGTCCCATCGCTTTAAATCTAAGCAATGCGTATAATCGTGGACTTAACACATCATTTCAACTTCTTTTTTAGACATTTATTCACTCCATCTCCTCACATTTCAAATACCTTTTCTCTAAGTCTTCTGCCAAAACCCTATCTTTATCTCTCTCTATGTCAACTTCTCTCTGATATTTCTCATCTCTTACTTTCAAACAACATGTCTCAATCTCCATTTTCCTCAAGCAAAATTCTAGAATCTCTGAGTGAAATAGACCTGGTTACATTCTACACATCTTCTAATTAATGGTCTCGGTGTAAAATGTCGACCATCTCCCCAGTCAACATTGATAAAACCAGTCCTCCTAACCCCAGTTATCTTTTAACCTCTATAAATCTTCCCTCTCAAATAAACCTGGTCCCTACTCTAAATGCTCTCTAACTATTTATTTGAGGGAGACCTTCCCAAAAATAAGTCATTTGAATCCAATATTCTTGCTGCTAGTGAAATCTAGTTTTAGAGTCTAACAAGGATTAGTGAAGAGGTACTGCATGAACAAGATTAACAATGCTTGGAAGACATGATTTGGTAGGTCTTAACTTGCGTTCAACCAAACCCCTGATATTAGTTGATATCCGTCATCTGACTCTAGTGACATGTATGTGGACAATCTCCCTCTTAAATGGTTGACTCAGAAGAGGACGGATCTCATATTCTCAACAGCAAAGGAAAAGGTGACCAAAGAAACACATAAGATAAGGCCTTTCACTATATTTGAATCAAAGAAACTCATGGGGAATGCTATGAAATCTAATGCAACTATTACTGCTGCTAACAAGAAAAAAAAGAAGTCTAGGGATACGTGTTTTGAAATACCAACTACTGCAGTGGTAGATATTTCAATTGAAGAGTCCAAACATGAAGATGTGAGATAAGTACTAAATGAAAGATGAAAAAACAAAAAAAAAGGGGTAGTAAGGGAAAGAATGAAAACAAATCAAAGGAATCTGTGGTAAAGAAGGTATACGGGGAAATAAAGAAAGGCAAAGGATAAAAAAGGAACATGGATTCATCCAAAATACAGAGAGAAATCACTCCTGATGATCATGAGACACCTTCACTAGGACCAAGTCTTACTAGTAGCCAGGATGGTCACCAGGTGGATAAGCAAACTATCTTGACAATTTGCGTCTGTGGAAGATTCTGGGTGGAAGGGTGTTTGACATGGATATCATTCACAAGCAAGGGATAGACTTATTTCATGATCTTGTGGAGATTAAATCTTGGAGACACCTGTTTGAGATCAAATCTCATATCCTTCATCAGGAAGAAGTGCGAGAGTTCTACTATAACATTGACTTTGCTAAGGATGGCAGCATAAGCACCAGGGTGGGTAACAAGAGTCTACAGTTGGATGAGGACTTTCTTGGAGAAATATTGGGAGTGCCCACGGGTAGAATCAGGTCTGTCATTGGAAAAACTTACAATGTGGAATTTGTGAAGGAATATTCAGAAATTTGTAACACTCGTCATGCTAGGGTTTTGAAGGAACTCATAAAAGGTGAGTATCAGTTAGTTTTTGAATTTTTCAACAAAGTTCTTATTCCTCGATCTAAGAAGAGGATTGTGGCCTCTGTAATTGATTTATTCATTATGGAGTCAATATTCAAGTTTGAACATGTAGATCTTTCGACCCTCATGATGGAACACTTGTACAAAATAGTAATAAAACACAAGGGAAAGCATGTCATGGGTTATGGCTACTTTCAGGCAAAGGTGTTTCACCATTTCAACATCCCTGTAGGAGCAGTCCAAATTGGTACTGCCAAGCAATCATTTTACCTAAGCACTCTGGTCGAATGTGAGTGTCACAGAGTAAAGTATCTTAGTTTATCAAGTAGCAGACCAATCAAAGCATGAATTAGAATAGATGATTGTATGTGTGAGCAACAAAGATGCTAAAATTGCTCTTCTAAAGGCAGAATTGCTCAAGTCAAAAACTGAGGGACATGATATTGAAGTTGTTAAGGCGTTGCAGAAGCAGAATGATGAGATCCTGGCAAATGTTGCTGCTCTCCAGGAGAAAATGGTCAAGGATAATGTCGCAACAAACTCCAGGCTTACCTTTGTTATCAACTGTCTATCCCATCAGCCTTCCTTATCATAGTCCTCTCCCGTGTCTTTATTTTTTTGTGGACAGTATTCAAGGCTCTCAGATATCAATTTAACTTGAATGTATTGTCTGCTGATTTTTGCGCATATGAAATAGATTCCTATTTTGTTGTGGTTAATTTATGTTACCCTCTGTCTTAATAACTATGTTGGTATTCTCCTTGACTCTGATCTTGCTTATCAATCTTACTTGTTTTGTTGGTATACTTTACTTTTTTTTTATGATGCCAAAAGTGGAAATCAATTGGGGGTGTTAAGGTGGTTCTTAGGGTGATATGACGAACATGACTTGAGAGACAAGGGGAAGGAAACAACAGATGAATAGAGAGTGTGTCTAATACTCAAGTGAAGATTCATCCTCAATATCAAACTCGAACCAGATAGAGTTGCAAGCTTAGTGGTCTTAGGATTAATTCTTCTAAACATGTACTGTAAATCTGATCCTACATCTATAAAGGATTCAGATAGTCGTTTAGTGAAAAAGTCTAAATTAGTTAGAGTTAACTACTTTAGTGGACATTGTTGTTTAGAGTTTGGTGTTTTAGAGGGCGGTGTTGTATCCTCTTAGCAAAAATCTGAGTTATCTAGGGTTGGTAGCTTAGTGGCAGTGTTTTATATGGTTAGACTCTTCACGTAATAGAATGATTTCTTGGTCGTGATATTAATAACTTTTTCTCACATTGGTTGTAAATGGGTTCACTTTTTCTTAAGAAAGATTAGTGAACAATTGAAATCCTGTGCAACAGGTCGTGGTTTTACTCCCTTGAGCAAGGGGGTTTCACGTAAACTTCTTGTTTTGTATTATAGTTGTTATTTACTTTGATATCTTTTTAGTTTAGTCAAGGGACCTGGTCCGTTGACTGGTAGTGGTGGCACGAATTCTATGACCCTGTAAAATTGTATTTAATTTTAAGCTTTTTGGTTGCAAGATCTAAAATGAAATCTATGGATTTTACCAATTATTAGTCATGCCACGAAAGCACCTATAAAAATAGATTCAGTCCTTACATGTAGAACTACTATGCTAAAAATTCTATTGAGTCCAAAAAGTTCCCTTTATCCTCCACTATATCAAGTTAATTAAGGTCACCAACTCCTTTAAAAACTGATTTACCTGAAGTTATAATCCGCCATGGTATTCCTGTCATACTGTTTAGTCCTAAGCTTATTCAACCAAACTTAGAAGATAAAACAGATATACAAGTTATGTGGTATTAATGTCAAAACCCTGCATTTCCAAATGATTTTGATGAGAGTGTCTTCGCTTTTGTTTGGAAGATTTGGGATATTTCCTTCTTGTAGTCTATTACAGAAACTATCTTGCATTATTGGACCCATTCGAGCTCGTGAAGTTTCCTTAACTGCTACACTATCAATGCAGAACAGGATGAGAGATGGGTAAATTATGTTGTTGACAAAAGTGAACTTTTGAACAAAGCTACGCGAATTCCAGAACAACCAAGACATAATTTTGAGGTAGAAGGCAGTAATCAATGATAGGTTCAAACATGTTTTGACCCGAGCCCTTGCTTTTGAGAAGGTAATGGCATCTGTTCTTGTTATGCTTTACCAGCTAATTGTGCATGGTGCTCAACTTTTTTGCTTATGATCTATTTCTAGTATCTAAAATCTAATGACTATATTGATAGAGAACGCATGTATTTCTTGTGTTGTAGATACAAATAGCAAGTAGAAAGATAGGCTAATACTTTCGATGAAAACACTTATCACTCTCTTACTAGTACAATAGCCCCAGCCAGCCTCCAATCCTCTCACCAAAAGAAAAAGGACCTTAGCTAAGCAAGGCTCTAGGATGGTGCTACTTTTACTAGACTAATTATTAGGTCTTCTACATGTTATAAGTTAACCCATTTTGGTAACCTTGTTGAAACTACTAGCAATTAGCAATTATAGGGTTAATGTTCCATCTAATTCTTCTGTAACCTTTTAGCATACATACAGTGGCGGATTCAAAATTTTCATCAAGAGGTGTTGGTGTTTGTAATAAAAAATAATTACGATACTAGTTGGGATTAAACACGGAACCTCATGGAATTTTCGTAACCCCTTAACCACTAGACAAAAAATTCAACTTGTTCTAAGAGATGTCAATACTTGTATATATTTTTATTGAATCAAAATTTTTTGCAGAGTGTGTTTATTAGTAGGGATGTTGTATTCAAAGAGGGGGTATTTCCATTAAGGACTTGAAATCTCATATCATATAGATGATGCTTCCACTCAGGTTCCGTGTCTGAATGATGACCTGCAAATATCAGACCTCTGTCCTTCTGTAGACTCTCCTGCACAAGTGATAGAACCAAGCTCAGATCCTATTGATTAAGCAGTTCTTATGTAGGATTTTGTTAATTCACTACTATAGGAGCAGGTGAATCCATCTGTTGTTCACATATAGGATATGCCTTTAGTGAATGTCGGTCCAAGAAAGTCACATAGATCCTGGAAACCACTTGTGTACGTGTCTCAAAGATTTTGTTGTGCCGAAGAAATCTAATCCTCATTCTGTTACTAACCATGTTTGTTATGAAAATGTATCCCAAGGATATAAGTCCTACTTACATGTTTTTTCAACAACTATAAAACCTCAATCTTTTCAGGATTCAACTCAAGACAAGTTTTGGACGGATGCCATGCATCAAGAAATCCTAGCCTTAGAAGACAATGATACTTGGGCCATTGTTGACATACCACCAGGTGAGAAGTCAATTGGTTCAAATTGGGTGTACAGGATTATATACAAGTCCAATGGTGAAGTGGAAAGGTACAAACTTAGAATAATTACAAAAGGATACGCTTAGAAGGAAGGCCTTAATTATCATGAAACTTTCTCTCCAGTTGCAGAAAGGTTACCTTCCTCTTGGCTTCTAGAGAACGGGAGAGAATAAAGTATGTAAGTTGAGGAAGTCATGGTCTCAAGAAGGCATCAAGAACATCAAGCTTACTGAAGAACTACTATCAGCATGTTATCTCAATGTGTCCATGACCACTCCTTGTTCACTATAAAGGAAGGAGATGTCATAACTATGAATTTGGTGTATACTGATGATATCTTGATCATTGAAAATAATTCACAAATGATTCAAAATGGGAAATGTTACAAGGCATAAGAACTTCAAGATGAAAGACTTGGGAAATCTTGAATACTTCTTGGGGATAGAGGTGTTGAACTCAAAGGAAGTGATATTACAGAATCAAAGGAAATATGCCTAGCAACTCATTTCAAAAGATTGCTTAAGTGGAGAAAAGGTTGCAAGTACTCCTTTAGCATTCAAGAAAAAGCTAACTAGTGTGGAGTATGATCGACACATTGGTAAATTGCTAATTCATAATTAGAAGATATCACAACATATCAAAGGCTGATTGGGAAGTTACTATATTTGACAATTACTAGACCTAAAATTTCCTTTAGTGTGCGTGTATTAAGTCAATTTATGCAACATTCCAGAACCTCACATTGGATTGTGAGATATGTTTAAAAAAATCCCCAGGCCTTGGAATTTTGCTTAAAAGGGAATCAATCTCACTAAGCTCACTGAATATTGTGACTCACACTGGGCAGATCTCCTAGAGTCCCAAAAACAGCAAACTGTTAATTAGTAGAAGCTCTGCTAAAGCAAAGCATAGAAACCTAGAAGCTCTTGTAGTTGAATTGGTACGGTTGGCAGGGCTACTTGCTGAACAGCATTTTCTAGTTGCTGATCCAATCAAGGTGTTCACAGATGACAAATCAGCTATACAAATAGTTGTAAATCTAGTCTTTCATGAACGAACAAAGAACATAAACAATTATTGCCACTTAATTTCAGAAAAGGTGAAATCTAACTTTATTAGTCCCAAGTACCTTTGCACCAAAATGCAACTTGTTGACATCCTTACGAAAGGAATAGGGGTTAACCAACATCATCATCTTTTGATATGCTTAAGTCGAGTGTTAATCTTAAAGATTTAGCATTTGTAGATGATACAATTATCTTTGCTAATACTCATAGTTACTACTTAAGAAAAATTATGACTATTTTACAATAGTATGAAAAGCAATAATGTCATAAATTGAATAAAGATAAGACTTTATTATTACATCAAAACGTGTTTCAATAATTTCTTTTCAAGTGGAATAAGGTTCTCTCCCTATGAAATATTTAGGGGCGAAATCAACTAATTCAAGAGTGCCCCTTACCTATTCTATTACTCATATTAGAAAAAGAAATAAACATTACAATGAGTTGATTGGCAAAGTTAAAGAAAAGCTTCAAGCTTGAATAAAGAAAAAAGATATCTTATAGTGGTAAATAAGTTCTCTTTATTAGTTTTCTTCAAAGCATGAGTATTTATATATTGTCTGCTATTACTCTCCCTATATGTGTTATTGAGGAATTATACAGGACTTTTGTAAGTTTTTCTAGAGCAACAAGAAATTGGGTAAGAGTAATACTAGTCAAAACGGATGAATTTTTTTTGCCTTTAATAGGAGAAAGAGAATCTTGGTTTATGTTACACAAGCTTATGTGCTAAACAATGGTGGAGGTATTGTACACAAAATAACTTGTACTTTTACTATAAAATAAATATCTTTGGTACTTTAAGAATGTCTCTCAAGCCTGAAAACAAATGCTACTAAATAAGGATAGTATTGAACAACTTTTGTGATGGAAAATCTAAACATGGTAAAATAGTATGAGAATTGAACCATTCTTGGATATATACACTTGCACCCATCTGAATCTTATACTTGTCATTGCAGGAAAGATATTATAATATCTTTAGTAAGGAGGGCTTCTTTTTTGATGCTCTTAATGATGTTGTGTCCAGTTTAATAGTGTAGCTTTCCAGGTTGAGACTAATCACTTTTTAGCTTACTATATTTGAGAAATTCTAGGTTGGGATATCTAATCACTTTTTATCTTGTATATTTAAGAAATATTTAATGTTACGTAGTTTAAATTTTACGACTAAAAGTTCATGACCATATTCTAAAGTCTCACCTTTAACATTTAAAACTCCAGGACATATACTTTTAATTACATTGACTAACATATAATGATCGAACAATCAACTGGCTGAAAATAAATATAGAATTAAAGTAGTTTTCTTTTCATGTTACCACTTCTTCATCCTCCACAAAGAAATGATGACGACTTCTTCAACATGTCATGACTTAGCAAAGGGGAAATTCTTTTGTCAAACATATGTGATGTGATAATTGACCCATGTCTCTTCATACGAGAAATAATTTTTTTAGTTTTCTCCAAAATCCTATAATGTGATTTCCTTTATAGCTGCTTATGCCTTTGATTTTCTAATTGTCTCTTCCTTGTGATTCTCAACTCTCATTGAAAGAGCATTGAAATTTTTCACTGGCAATAGAGTAAAAGAATGAATTGGATGTTTAAAGCGAAGATCCTGATTACCATGCAAGGAATCACATCGGCCAAATTTTGGTTTTCTTTTTTGAACTACTACTTCTTTTATAAGTGAACTAATGAAGGTGGGGGTCGAAGGGAACCTTGGCAGAGAAGGTGGGCGAGGAGACAAAGAATATTATGGTAAGATGGTGGGGCACGAGATGAAGGAAGAGGAGACGCAAGTGGATGCCAAGCATCCACAGAAAGCAGAGGTGGATATCACTTTCTCATAAGCATAGGACGCAGTGGTGGAAGAGACAATCAAAGAGGGGACAAAGGTGGATATCAATTTCTCATCATCGAATGTCACATTGACAAAAAGATGGAGTGGAGACAAAGGAGAAGACTAAGGATGTGGATTCAAATAATCCGATTGAGGTGGTAGACGAGCACCACTATGGTACGTATGACAATCCGTCATTCACCACCGTCATCCCAATTCAGGAAGGATTAGAGTTACGTAGTAAATAATTACCAAAGCGTTCCTCCTTTGTCATCTCCATCGGATTATTTGTATCCACATACGCCCCCGCCTCCTTCATCTCCTCATCCACCTTCACTGTTACCATGCCCTTTGCCGATGAGAAATCAATATCCATCTCTGCCCCATCCTCCTTTGTCTCTTCCACCATTTCGCCTTCCCCCGATGAGAAATCAATATCCACCTCCGCCAATTGCGTCACCTCCTCTTTCATCTCTTTACCCACCTCTATGCCACAATTCTCTCTGGTTCTTCCCCCATTTTCTCAGTCAAAGTTCTCTCATACATTTAATTCATTAGTTCGCTTATGAACCAACGGTATAAAAACAATCCTACAACAAAAAGAAGGCCAGAATCTGGTTATTCTTGAGTTCTTGCATGGTAACAAGGATGTTCACTTTAAACAACAAGGTTATTATTTTCCTTCTTTGAGAATGAGAAATTCGTATCCACCTCCACCTCTTGCGGACTTTTTGTATCCATCTCTGCTTCTTGCGGATTCTTTATATCCATCACCAACCTCTGCTCCTTCATCTCTTCCCCTACTATCTCAGCTACTAGTCTCTCTGCCGATGAGAAATTGTTATCCATTTCTAGGATCAAAGAGTGGGAAGAAACCGTCCATTTCTGATTCTCCTACTCTGAAGAATCACAAGAATCTTAAGTCAGAATGAGATTTCAATTTTGGCTTAAAATATCAATAAATTAATTCCAAAAATAGATATATACCACTAATCATATCATTTCATCATATATTATTATAAGTGGGAAGTTCCAAACTAAATTTTTGAATTATTATTTTTCCCTTCTAAATTTTTTTAATTATTTAATTAAATGCAAATATTTTAATCACATAATGATAGAATTTAAGTCCTTAATCCCTTTAATAATTATATTATTAGTTTATTGATAAATGAGTACATTAATATTGCTTTTAAGTATAATCATAATTCTTATAATGGAAGAATATGAAAAGTTGTAATTGATAAAACAATGTATATATCATCATCGTTATATATATATATATAT
>NC_028637.1:75892577-75901199 GCF_001406875.1 Solanum pennellii | reverse complement strand
TATATATATATATATATATATATATATATCATATCATATCATATTTATTAGATTTTATCATCAACATCAAATTACAAGGTCACCATTGCGATAAATCAAAAGATCATAAAATATTTAATTAAATATTATACATGTCACATCCGGGGAGCACCCCCTAGACGTAACCGGCGTCATTGTCCTCTTTGAGGACTAAGACTAGACTCTTAGCTTACATTCATAAGTCAAAATTACGGAAAATCTAAAACTTTTCATTAGTCTACATTGAGGTTTACATATAACTCTACATACACATAAAAGATATCTATCGAGTATACATAGACCCTTCGTATAGGAAGATTACTTAGTCTTCTACTTTTATTGCACATAGATATATATACAAAATATAACATAGTCTCAAAAGCATGTCTCATATCATAACCATCTAACAAGAGTATATCAAATTGGGCCTAGCACATACATCAATACAATAAAACCACACATAGGTCATACAATGTTTAGTATCTAAATGAAAACAAAAGAACAAAGGAGTCTTAAAAACTAAAGCAACATCATAGGCTTGATAGTGAAACTGCCCTCGGAAAGTGAGGACCTACGCAACTTGGATGATTAAGAATTACAAGTCTTCTTCAAAGTCGTCTCCAAAAGCCCTTCAATGATCGGAACCTAAAATGTTGGGGAAAAGGAAGAAATAAGGTTAGTACACCATTTGTACTAAGTATGAGACCATATGCATACATATCATGAAAACATGCTAAAAAAGGACATTTCATTAAAGTATGCATTTTACTTTGAAAAGTTTTATGCACATTCGATAAGACTATACCAATCAATAAGACACATTCATTAGGTCCGAAGAATGTACACCACAAGACCAACAATACTAAGTCTAGTCAAGTCAACATGCATATCACATAATAGGACACATAGTCAAGCAACTCTATCATCAACTACTAGTACATTTCAACATAACCAAAGGAAGACAATTATCCATGAACCCCTGTCAAGTCAACAAGTGAAATGACCAAGCAAAGCCTCATAACCTTACTCAATCAAGTAACCCAACAAGAATCATGACCAACATCCCACCTCATATAACATGGCATTTAAGAGTACATATCATCATACTTTAACAATGTAAACCAACACATATTCATAAGTGAAACTAATCAACATACAGTATCAACAATGTTCAAGTTCATCATATACATATCATGTACCATTATAAGTATATTCATACATAAGAGCATCCTCCTAACACTTCCTCAAGGATAACTAGTGCAATGTTTAGGTAGAGTCCCATACCCTCTGCCTTAGGTTATCTTAGTTAGAGTTCATTCCTTTAATTCATTTAACCTTTTGGGAACATATTGCATTAACCGACATAGACCACATGAGCTAATGTGGAATCTGATGTCATGAAATCCGACACCGAAGAAAGGCGGACTACTGCCAAGGTAGTACCAAACGTGAACATAGAAAATACGTGGATCCACTAGCTAGTATTTCTATGGGCCAACATAGTTCAAGAACTAGGAGATATAGTTGGAACCCTCTTTATGCTACATGCATTGTAGTCTCCAATCTCAAGAGTACATTAGTGATCCTACCTTCCCTATATGGTAAGGGAAACTCCTCACTTTAGTTCACTCGGTGCTAAGCTAGAGTCCCTTTTAAAAAGTCTCTAATGTCTTTATTAATCATCGTAGCTTAATGTAGGTCATATGGTCTGTTCCTTGTATAATCATCATCGTCATCATAGCTCCATAAGAATTGCATGAGTATAGTCCTTTCATTACAATTCATAAAAGTGAAGTTAGCACATTTACATATCACTTCATAATAAGGGACATTGGTAAATCATTAACCATCCTTATAACATTTACATCTTAGCCAATACCTTAGAAATCAAAGTCAAGACATTTCAATTCAACATCATACCAACCCTATAAATCCTAATACAAGACATACTCCAATACAACATCATGACTTAATCACAATTAACTATAATTGAAGTAAATAATAGGGATCACAAGACTTACCATGTCTCCTTCATAATCCATCATCAAGGTTTTACCATCAACCCTTTTAAATCAACCCAATTAGGGTATAGTATCATCATATAACCATAACCACATGATAACAAAGTCAATTGAGTCACTAAATCACAATCCATTACTATATCATAGTTAAAATAAGAGGCTTAGGTAAATTCCATAATACACTTCATAACCTAGATCAGTTATTCAAGAACTAGCATGATAGGACTCAAATTCATCTTAATCTATTCATAATTGATACAATATCACCATCTAGTATTAATTCAACCAATAACCAATTCAATTGAACAAACATTACATAATTTACATCAAGATCATAACCTAGGGTTAATGAGAATAGGTTATCCTCTACAAACTAGATCAATTCATCAGGATATAACATAATTAAATTAAAATACATGTTAATATATTCATGAAATCCAAAATAAATCATAAATAAATCAATTCACAACATCAATTGCGTATTGTATGAAAATCCACTTGAAAACCCAACTTTTGAAATCAATTTGATGAAACCCTTTGAGGAAAGAGGTACCAAAGGTGAAAGGAATCTCATACCTTACTAATTGATAAAGATTGATGGAGAAACATTACCCTTTTCATCCCTTGAACCCACCTCTAGCTTGGTCTTCAATGGGGTTTCTTTGGGAGAGAGAAAGAAGAGAGAAGGAAGAGAGTTTTGAATTTTGGGAATTATGAGAGTTTAGGTTGATCTAATTAGCTGAGGCGCTTTATATAGGTGGTTAACTAACTTAATTAGACCTCCCCTAACCCCTAATTAAATTCATAACTAATCCAACAAATTAAATGAATTAAGTTAAAACGTGCATCAAAACCAATGGTCTCACAGAAAAGACCATGGCAGTGCCCCGTTTGTCGGTCGACGGGCCAAGGACAAACCATCCTAGTTGTCCGTGGTTAGGTTCAGAGACTATGATAATCTTAACCTTGTAACATTTTTCTAATTGTCCATCAACGGATGCAATCGACGCCCCATTGATGGACACACCTTTCGTTGATGGCAACCGTCTACGGACACTGCCTTTTTGGCAGTTTTTTGCCAAAATGCAAGAGTCCTCCTCAAGGGCCCTTAGTTGATCCTTGGGGAGTCGTGACCAGACGTTTCGACTATGAACTAACTCTAATATGTGTTATACACCCTTCCACCAATATCCATCATTTTTTGACTCCTAAAAGCTAGTCTAATAGGAAGGCACGCTATTATATCATTGAACTAGTTTTCGGACGTCATGGACGTTCTTGGACATTTTGGTTTCTAGACTTCCTAAATGACTTATATTCATTAAAATAGAACTTAAAACCATGTCTAAACCTTATGACACTCATGTTAGGCTCTAGAACATGTCTTAGATTTTTAAAGTGTTACAATACAATCATATTTTAATTACTTCAAGGTTGAAAGCAAATTCACCACAGTTAAAAATTTATGGTCCTTCATTGAATTAAAATTAAATTAAATAGTAATGTTTAACTAACATAAATAGTGAGTATATAGAAACTCAACAACAAATACTTTAATCCTCCACATTCAATTCTCCCTAAATGTGTGAAACTAATTTATTCACCCATTTTGTACTGTTGTAAGTAACTTCTTACACAAATGAGAAGTTGCATAGTTTCTTATGTAATGAGTCAATTTCATTTTTTCACCTATTATGATCATATGTAATATAACTTACTCATATGTTTAGCCTCTAAAAACTTAATTTATAACAATATGAATTGCCTCAATTATTACTATTAATTATTTTTTTTCTTGTCACCTATTAATTACTTTTCACAACCTTACACATTCCTTGTTATTTTACAATATTTGATTTATTTTCATCAAACGACTAATAGTAAATACTTCTGCTCATGCACAGTTTTTTGGAAGTGTAACAATTTTTTGGGAAACTAAAAAGTTAGTCCAATTAAATTGATTTAATATATTTATTGTTTACTATTAATGTAAACTTGTGAAAGAAACTCACAAATATGGATACGTAATGGGGTTCCAATCCAAAACTCAGCGTGTAATAATTCATTTTTAAGGTGGGTTGAATTGGATAGCAGAAGAAGAAATTGTTGGACCAGTAAGAATTTAGACTAACTCAATTATTTCTAATTTTTTATATTTATCTTCTTATCAATAAAGAATATATGAATTGTTATCAAGTATGTAGGTCACTGTTGTTATCTTTATATTTTGCTACTTTTATTCTTTGCTACATGTATTTTGCTGGATGTTCACGTGATTTCTTAGCATATTTTGTTTTTAATTTTCTTGTAACCTTTAGCCTTTAACCAATCAGTTCTCAAACTAAAACTTCAGGCTAGAAAAATATTTTCATTGCAGGAATACTTTCATAGGTCAAAATGAAATTTCAATTAATTATAAACTTTGTTCTATCATAAAATACATTTATCATTAGTAATTATAATGATTCTATGTAAATAAGTATGTGATACACGTGCATTGCACATGTCCAAGACTGGTACGTACTAAAATCATTAGAAAAGAAAATTAGCGTCCATTTTTCAGATCAACGAATCGACAAGAACCTTCCATTCTTGTTTATCCTGTACTCAAGAACCACAAGAATCATAAATTAGATTGAGATATTAACTATGGCTAAAAATATCAATAAATCAATTAATAAAATTGATTTGTACAAATAATACTTACTAAAATCGTTGGCAAGAACATAACCGTCCTTTTCTAAGATCAAAGAATCGACAAACACCCTCAATTCATGATTCTCCTACACTCAAAAACCATAAGAATCTTAAGTTAGAATGATATATCAACTTTTGGCTACTAGGGTTGTGATAGAAATAATAGGAGAACTTACGAGTCTAGTAGATGTGTTACGAAAATCAAATGACATTGTTCTGTCATTTTTTTTGAATTATGAGGATGAGCTCACCCATCCTAACATTATTTATTTGAAGCTGAATGGTGATTTATCCGTGATGCCCATAAAAATAAAAGTTGAGCGAGAACTAAAGAGAGAATAAAAAATCTGGGCGTATTGTATGTGCCAATTGCCATTTAGCTAATAAGCCCGTGGAAATTGAGGTTCCACAAGCGGTACTTCCTGATACTGTATTTGAAGCAGTTGTTCGAATTCCTTATGATATGCAACTGAAACAGGTTCTTGCTAATGGTAAAAAAGGGGGGTTGAACGTCGGAGCTGTTCTTATTTTACCGGAGGGGTTTGAATTAGCTCCTCCCGATCGTATTTCTCCTGAGATGAAAGAAAAGATTGGCAATTTGTCTTTTCAGAGCTATCGCCCCAATAAAACAAATATTCTTGTGGTAGGCCCTGTCCCTGGTAAAAAATATAGTGAAATAACCTTCCCTATTCTTTCCCCGGACCCTGCTACTAAGAAGGATGTTCACTTCTTAAAATATCCTATATACGTAGGCGGGAACAGGGGAAGGGGTCAGATTTATCCCGACGGCAACAAGAGTAACAATACAGTTTATAATGCTACAGCAGCAGGTATAGTAAGCAAAATCATACGAAAAGAAAAAGGGGGGTATGAGATAACCATAACGGATGCGTCGGAGGGACGTCAAGTGGTTGATATTATCCCTCCCGGACCAGAACTTCTTGTTTCCGAGGGCGAATCTATCAAATTTGATCAACCATTAACGAGTAATCCTAATGTAGGCGGATTTGGTCAGGGAGATGCAGAAATAGTACTTCAAGATCCATTACGTGTCCAAGGACTTTTGTTCTTCTTGGCATCTGTTATTTTGGCACAAATCTTTTTGGTTCTTAAAAAGAAACAGTTCGAGAAGGTTCAATTGGCCGAAATGAATTTCTAGATTCGCAGATTTATCGATATCAAGTACGTAAAAAGAACCAAATTCTTGTTGGCGATTATTTATGATCAAAAAAATGAAATTATGAAAACTCCTTTGTCTTATTTATACTCTTCTTCAAAATCTACATTACATACTCTTTTTCTACGAGATGCTGGGAATCCCTTGTACCACATAGTATGTAGATTTTGAAGAAGAGTATTTGGCTTTCATTTATTTTGATTTAGTTTTTTTTTAATTGGAGTAGTGTAACTATGTTACTATTGCCAGATTTCACTGCCATAAAACGTATCAATAGTTTTCTATTCTAAATAGAAAGAAAGTCAAATTTGTCTAAATACTAGACATAAGGAAGCGGGGGATAAATGCGGGGAAGAAAAAATTCTAGGAGGGATTATTTGTCTTCCGCTCAAACTCAACATAAATTTTAGTCCATCTATTACAATCATAAGTCCAAGTTCATCAAAATTCATTATTTTAGTCTTTATCTACCATACATTTCATAAAATAGGTATACCTTCTCTTAATTGAAGCACTTTATTCGTGTATTAATAACTTTATTATTGTTTAATTGCTTAATTGAACCAACAATAACTTTTCAGTGGATTATTCATATATTAGGTATTTGTGTTTATCAAGATACATATGTCCTAACAAATTAGTACTTTTAAACTGAAGAAACTAGAAAAAAGTGGAACCGAACCGTCAATAACCAAACCGATAATTATTTTTTTTCATTTGGTTTGCTTTGGTTTAGAAAATTTAAAACTGACTAGCTTGATTTCATTTTGGTTTTAACCAATAACCAATTCAAACCGAACCATGAATACCCCTATTCACCGGCTATAAGTATTTCCTAATTTACATAACTACATTTTATATTTCATTTTTTTTCTTTTTTAAAATTAATTAGCTTTAACTTCATTATTTTAAAAAATCATGACAAGTATATACTCAAAATATGATGTTTTGGTTTTGATTTATAAATTTTATAAGAAAATAAATAAATAGGTGAAATTGCCATATCGGTTTGTATTCATCATTTAGAGGTAGAAAAAAAAATTGTCATTTTATCAAAAAATTATCTATTGCATGTGTTTCTTTATTTACATAAATTATATTTACTAATAACAATCCTTAGTATTTTGTTAGTTCTTTTAAAAAATAAAAAATAAATTTAAGTAACTTTAACATCATTTTGTAAAATATCATAAAAAGGTTCAACACAAAAAATAAGTATTCAAACATGAAATTTTGTTCTTTACTTAATTTTTATCATAATTATCGTAAAGGAAGAACTTGAAAAGTTCTAATTGATAAAACAATGTATATATCATCATCATTATATATATTGTCCCTCAACTCAATAAAAAATTATAAAACATCTAATTAATTGGATATTCAATAAAAAAACATATCATATCGTAAATGTTCAAACTAGGATAGTATTAAATCAAAAAATGAAAGACGAAAAATGTCCATAGAAAATTGCTAGACATTTTTACCCCTTTTTAAAGACTTAGTTATTCTATATTTAATGATATCATGTTGTATTAGTTTTTATCATCTACGTCGAATTACAACTTCACCATTGCAAATAAATAAAAATATCATAGAATTTTTAATTAATATTACACAATCATATTTTAATTACTTGAAGGTTCAATGCAACATCACCACAATACAAAATTGCGGTCTTTCATTGAATTAAAATTAAATTAAATAGTAATGTTTAAATAACATAAATAGTGTGTAAATAGAAAACAAAACCATCATATTTTAACCCTCCTCATTCAATTCTCCCTAAATGTGTGAAACTAATTTATTGTCCCATTACATACTTTTCTAAGTAAATTGTTACACATATGAAAAGTTGCACAATTTCTTCTTTAATGAGTCAATTTTATTTTTTCACCTATTATGAGCATATGTAATGTAACTTATACATATGTATTGCATTTACAAACTCCATTTATATCCATATGAATTACCTCAATTATTACTATTAATTATTTGAATTGTTCTTTTTCTCACCTATTAATTGTTTTTCACAACCTTACACATTCCTTGTTATTTTCACAATATTTTTATTTTCATGAAATGATTTATGGTAAAAACTTCTGCACGTGCACATTTTTTAGAAATGTAATACTTTTTTGGGAAACTAAAAAGTTAGTCAAACTAAATAAACTTGATATTTATTCTTTGCTATTAATGTAAATTTATGAAAAAAATTTACAAATAAGGATAGGTAATGGGGTTCCAATCCAAGACTCAACGTATTGTAATTAATTTTTTATGGTGGAGTAATTTGGATAGCAGAAGAAGAAATTGTTGTACCAGTAAGAATTTTGACTAACTCAATTATTTCTAATTTTTTATTTTTATCTTCTTTTTTCTATAAAGATGTCACGACCCAAAATCGAGCCGCGACTGGCACCCACACTTACCCTCCTATGTGAGCGAACCAACCAATCTAACCCTAACATTTCAATATAATATCAACAGAAAGTAATGCGGAAGACTTAAACTCATTACTAAAAACCAATTCAATAACTTCTAAAATTCAACATCTATTATTCCCCAAAATCTGGAAGTCATCACCACAAGAACATCTATGATCAAATTACTAAACTAAGAGTATTCTAAGAAGCTAAAATAAACAAAAGCTAGTCCATGCCGGAACTTCAAGGCATCAAGACATGAGGAAGAAGATCCAGTCCAAGCTAG
>NC_028637.1:75888172-75888852 GCF_001406875.1 Solanum pennellii | reverse complement strand
ATTACGTTCTTCTCTTGCATTAGCACTGCACCCAAACCAGAATAGGATGCATCAAAATACACAACGAAGTTCTTACCCTCTACAGGCAAGGTAAGAATATGTGCGGTAGTCAGCAAGGTCTTGAGTTTCAGAAAGCTTTCCTCACATTCATCCGACCATACAAATGGAACATTCTGCTTAGTCAAGTTTGTCAATTGGGAAGCAATAGAAGAGAATCCTTTGACAAATCGACGGTAGTAACTGGCTAAACCAACAAAGCTTCTTATTTCTGACACATTAGTAGGTCTTACCCAATTCTTCACTACTTCGATCTTAGAAGGATCCACCATCACTCCATCCTTAGAAACCACGTGCCCCAAGAAGGACACTGAATCTAGCCAAAACTCACACTTGGAGAATTTGGCATAAAGCTTTTTCTCCCTCAACATTTCCAACACAATTCTCAAATGCTCCTCATGTTCCTTCTTACTCTTGGAGTATATCAGTATATCATCAATAAATACGATCACAAAGAGATCCAGATATGGCTTAAAAATCCCGTTCATCAAGCTCATGAAAGCAGCAGGGGCATTCGTTAGTCCAAAGGACATTACCAAGAATTCATAATGCCCATACCTGGTTCGAAAGGCAGTCTTTGGCACATCTGCTGCCCGTATTTTCAATTGAAGATAGCCAGACGT
>NC_028637.1:75887748-75887827 GCF_001406875.1 Solanum pennellii | reverse complement strand
ATCAATGCAAAAGTCGATATCCCTATCCGGTGGCATACCAGGAAGATCTGCAGGGAACACATCTAGAAACTCACGGACC
>NC_028637.1:75877900-75884163 GCF_001406875.1 Solanum pennellii | reverse complement strand
AAGTAAAATTAGGGTTCAAGATTCAATAGCCTCATCATGCTAGTTTCATCACTATTATATATATAAAATCACATCATTCATGCACACAATTAAGCATATAGAAGACTTTATAATAATGCCCAACACATATCATTCGCTATTAAGAGTTTACTACGAATAGCATAAACCATAACCTACCTCCACCGAAGATTCGTGATCAAGCAAGCAAATTCCTCAAAGCTTGTGTTTTCCTCGTCGTTCGTTTCTCTCTTTCTCGTTCGACCCTCTCTCTCTCTTTGTTCTTTCTATTTTTCTTATTCAAACCCTCTTTCTTTTGCCCTAATTAGCATATATTTAAGTATAAAAGATGGCAATAATAACCCACTAATTAACTAAAGGTTACCTCTTTTAACCCCCAAGTAACTAGACTTATTAACATTAACCCACTACTTTAAAATTAAAGCAGGAAATAGTCCAGAACGCCCCTTAAATTACTAAGCAGAAATCCGACCCAGCCTGGGATTACGCAGCCTGTGACGGCCCGTCGCGCCTGCGACGGTCCGTCCTGCTGCTCCGTCACAGAGTTCAGAGACTCAATTCCACTAAAGGGTCTGTGACGGTCCGTCGTGCCCACGACGGTCCGTCCTGCCATTCCGTTACGAAGTTCAGAGAGTCGATTTCAGTACCCAAATTTCAGAATTCTAAGTGTTTTGGAACGAGACCCCCTCGACGGCCCGTCGTGCCCATGACGGTCCGTCGTGGGTTCCGTCGACTCAGACAGTTTTTCCAGAAATAAAATCTGCTGCTTAAAACGACTAAACAGGTCGTTACAAAAGAACATATGGATTGTTATCAAGTATGTAGGTCACTGTTTTTATCTTTTATTTTGCTAATTTTATTACTTGTTGCATGTATTTCGCTGGATGTTCATGTTCATAGTATATTTTATTTTTAATTTTCTTATCACCTTTAGCCTTTAACCAATCAGTTCTCTAACTAAAACTTCATGCTAGAAAAATATTTCATTGCAAGGATACTTTCATAGATCAAAATGAAATTTCTAATAATTATAAAACTTTGTTCTATTAGAAAAATACATATATCATTAATTCTAATAATTCTACATAAAATAGTACAGGATACACGTGCGTTGCACGTGTCCAAGACTAGTACTTACTAAATTTATCAGAATAGAATATCACTGTCCATTTTTCAGATGAACAAATCGAAAAAAACCTTCAGTTCTTGTTTCTCCTACACTCAAGAACCATAAGAATCTTAAGTTAGAATGACATTTTAAATACGGCTAAAAATATCAATAAATCAATTAATAAAGTGGATTTGTACCAATGATACTTACTAAAATCATTCGAAAGAAAATAATCATTCTTTTCTAAGATCAAAGAGTCGTAAAAACCCTTAATTCGTGATTCTCCTTCACTCAAAAATCATAAGAATCATAAGAATCTTATGTTAGAATGAAATATCAACTCTTGGCTACTAGGGTTGTGATAGAAATAATCGGAGAACTTGTGAGTCGAGTCAATGTGTCACAAAAATCAAATGACTTTGAACTGTCAATTTATTTAATTCTGATGATTAGCGGAACTATCCTAATATTATTTATAAGAAGCTGAATAGTAATTTACCCATGATGCCCATTAAAAATGTAAGTTAAGGGAGAACTGTAGAGAGAATAAAAAATGGTTTATAAATATGAATTACTCTAATAATATGTAAAAAAAAAAAAAACTTATATTTAAACACCAGTAAGTAAGCCGAGACTTAGAGATAATTACGAACAAATTTAAGAGCATAAGTTTCAACTCAAAAAATAAGTAGTCAAACATGATATTTTGTTCTTGACTTAATTATAATTATAATTCTCATAATGGAAGAATATGAAAAGTTCTGACGGATAAAACGATGTATACTTCATCATCAACGTCATATATAATGCCCCTCCACTCAATAAATTTTTTTAACACATCTAATTAATTGAATATTAAATAAAAAGCATATCATATAGTAAATGTTCAAAGTGGGATAGTATTAAATGAAAAAAATAAAGACGAATGTCCATAGAAAGTTGCTAGACATTTTTACCCCTTTTTAAAGACTTAATAAATTATTCTATATTTGATAATATCATATTATATTATCTTTTATCATCAACGTTGAATTACAGGTTCATCATTGCAATAAATCAAAATATCATAAAACATTTAATTAAATATTATACAATCATACTTTAATTACTTGAAGGTTAAATGCAACTTCACCACAGTACAAAATATGCGGTCCTTCATTGAATTAAAATCATATTAAATAGTAGTGTTTGATAACATAAATAGTGAGTAAATGGAAAATTCAACAAACATATTTTAACCTCCTCATTCAATTCTCCCTTAATGTGTGAAACTAACTTAATAGTCCATTACGTAGTTTTGTAAGTAACTTCTTACACAAATGTAAAATTGCACAATTTCTTCTTTTTTGAGTCAATTTTATTTTTTCACCTATTATGAGCACATGTATTGTAACTTATAAATATGTTTTGTATCTAAAACCTTCATTTATAACCATATGAGTTATCTCAATTATTATTACGAATTATTTTTTAATTTTTTCTTCTTCTCACCTATTAATTATTTTTCACAAGCTTCCATATTCCTTTTTGGTTTCATAAAATTTAATTTATTTTCATTAAATGATTTATAGTAAATACTTCGCCCATGCACATTTTTGGAAGTGTAACCGATTTTTGAGAAACTAAAAAATAGTCCAATTAAGCTGACTTGATATATTTAGTGTTTACTATTAATGTAAAATTATGAATATTTTTACATATATGGATATGTGATGGGGTTTCAATCCAAAACTCAACATTTTGTATTTTCATTATTTAAGGTTGAGTTATTTGGATGGTAGAAAGAAGAAATTGTTGTACCAGTAATAATTTTGACTAACTCAATTATTTTTAATTTTTTATTTTTATCATCTTATTTCTATAAATGACATATGAATTGTTATCAAGTATGTAGGTCATTGTTCTTATCTTTATAGTTTGCTATTTTTATTACATGTTTCGGGTATTTAGCTGTACGTTCAAGTGATTTCATAGCATATTTTATTTTTAATTTTCTTGTCACCTTTAGCCTTTAACCAATAAGTTCTTAACTAAAACTTCAGGTTAGAAAAAAGTTTTCATTGCAAAGATACTTTCATCGGTCAAAATGAAATTTCTATTAATTATTCTAATGACTCATTTGGTCTTTTTGAGTACTAGAGCTTTTTATATCATAAAAGACTCTTTCACGATTTTAAATGTGTATTTTGGACTATTCGTAACAATAATTATAAAATAAAGGGGCTCAGTTTAATTAATTATTTTAGTTTGTGTTTAAAGAAAATAATATTATAATTAGTAGTGAATCACTTTCACTATTTTTATAATTAGCCATATAATAATTAGATTAATAAATAATCTATAGAAGAAGAAAAAAAAGAGGGGACGAAGAGAATTTCAGAAAGTGGCGTTGAATGAGAAAAGTCGTAAGCGCTTCTAGTGAGCTAAAATTTCTCATCTTTCAATATTAGATTATTACTTATATAAGTAGATTATTGTATTGTAATGTGTTTAAGAAGAAACCGATGGATTGTTATTTCTTTAAAACCCACATGAATTTGATTGAAAAAATTGAGACAAATGTCAGTGACCAGTAACCAAAGTAATAATTGTTGAAATTAAATTTAGTTCTATATGTTATGAATATGTATAGAGTCCATATCATATTAGATTAGGGTTACAAATATACTAGGCTTTAATTTGCTGTTACAGTCACTAGTTTCATGAATTTTTGAGTTGTTTTTTTTTTTTAAAAGAACTATTTGATTATCATATTGTGATTCAAGTTTTGATATATTGATATAGGTAATTAAATATTAGGTGTATCGAATTATTTAAATTCTATTAAAGTTATGCTAATTGGAGAAATTCAGACCTATATTTAGGTTTGAACTTTAGGAAATTGATTATAGAATTAGGTGAGTTTTTGAGTCTAGGTTAGACATAAAATAATATGTGTGTTTGTAGACTCTTTTACTTACAAATTATGCATATATACTTGATAGATTGGAAAGGTTCAGAGGTATGAGGAAAGGAAAAGCATTGGAGAAGTAGCTTGCTTGACTTCGGTTCTTCGGTGAAGGTAGGTTATGGTTTATGCTATTTGATAGTTAACTCTTAATAGTGATTGATATGCATTGAATAATATTGTAAAGTTTTCTATGTACTTGATTGTGTGATTGTGTGATTGTGTGGCTTGGTTGTGTGTTTTGTGATTGGTCTGAAATCCTGAGATCATGAAATTTATACTCTTGAATCTTTTTATCAAAGTGATGCCTTGAATAAAGAAGGCTTGATGAAATATTATTAATGAATTAAAAGAAGTGATAATAAATGATAAATTAATAGTATAATTTGATAGGAGTGTCACGTTCCGACACGGTATAATTTGATAGGAGTGTCACGTTCCGACACGGTATAATTTGAACGGTGTGTCACGTTTTGACACGATATAATTGGATCGGAGTGTCATATTTCGACACAGTATAATTGAATTGGAGTGTCACATTCCGACACGTTATTCTTGGATCGGAGTTTCACATTCCGACACGGTATTATTGGATCGGAGAGTCATGTTTCAACACGGTATTTTTAGATCGGAGTGTCACGTTCTGACACAATAATATTAAAGGAAAAGATATGAATTTAACTTAATGTACTCAATCTCAAAGAACCTATTTCTCAAATGAGTGTGACATGGAGGCGTGAATCCTCATGAGTGTGCTTAATATTGTGATTGATTATGTAGTCACTTGTTCATGCTTTTTGTTGCTTACCACATGTTAAGTGTCATAGTTGAGTTTATACTATTATTCTTTGAATATTAGTTTCTATTTTTGCTTGGCCGATGATACCTACTCAGTATATGTTGCCCCGTACGGAGCCCTACTAGTATTTTTCTTTGTTTTTCCTTTATGGAGTGCAGCTAGTGTACCAGGAAATTTGTCTCGACTTCAGCTCTAGCAAGTCACATCATATCAGCTTCAAGGGTGAGCTATTCATTCGATCTTGGGTCGAATTCTCTTGGTCATTATCTTATGTCCTTATTTTTCGGACGCAAATTACTGCATTTCATTTACTTTTGTGTCTCTGATACTCTTATACATAGTAATTGGAGATTAGATGTCCTTGTTATGATGACTTTCAAATTTTGGAGATAATATGTAACATACTTTAGAGGTTTATCTGATTAGTTACTTTGATAAGTTTTGGAGCTTCCGCATTATTTTTTTTATTTGTAGTTAAATTATTGGTATATGTTGGGGTTTGGATTCCTTGGTTCGCCCACCTAGGAGGTTAAGTGTGGGTGCCAATCACGACTCATTTTGTGTCGCGACAATTATGAAGCTTTGTTCTATTTTAAAATACATTTATTATTAATTCTAATTATTTAATATAAATTAGTATGGGATACACGTGCGTTGCACGTGTCCAAGACTAGTAGTTACTAAAATATTTAGAAAATAGAATTATTGTCCATTTTTCCGATCAACCAATCAATAAAAACCTTCCATTCTTATTTCTCCTCTCTTTCACTCAAGAACCACAAAAATTTTATGTTAGAACAAGATCTTAACTATGGCTAAAAATATCAATAAATCAATTAATAAAATGGATTTGTACCAATGATACTTACTAAAATCGTTCGAAAGAAAATAACCGTTCTTTTCGAAGATCAAAGAGTCAACAAAAACTCTTAATTCATGATTCTCCTTCACTCAAAAACCATAAGAATCTTAAGTTAGAATGAGATTTTCATTCGTGGCTACTAGGGTTGTAACATTATTTAAAAGAAGCTGAATGGTGATTTACCCGTGATGCCCATAAAAAATAAAAGTTGAGCGAGAATTGTAGAGAAAACAAAAAATGGATCATAAAAATAAATGACTCTAATCATATGTAAATAAAAACTTATATTTAGACATCATAACGTTAGCCGAGAAATAGAGATAATTACGAACAAATTTAAGTGCATAAGTTTCGACTCAGAAAATAAATTTTCAAACTTGATATTTTGTTCTTTAGTCAATTATAATCATAATTCTCATAACGGAAGAATATGAAAAGTTCTAATTGATAAAACAATGTTTATATCATCATCGTTATATATACATACATATAAATATATATATATATATATATATATATATATATA
>NC_028637.1:75820594-75877411 GCF_001406875.1 Solanum pennellii | reverse complement strand
ATATATTTATATTTATATATATATATATATATAAATATATATATATTGCCCCTCCACATGATAAAAAAATATAAAATATCTAATTAATTGAATATCAAATACAAAGCATATCATATAGTAAATATTTAAAGGGGGATAATATTAAATCAAAAACTGAAAGACGAAAATGTCCTTAGAAAATTGCAACACATTTTTACTCCTTTTTAAAGACTTGAAAAGTTATTCTGTATTTAATCATATCATACTGTATTAGCTTTTATCATCAACGTCGAATTACAAGTTCACCATTGCGATAAATTAAAATATTTAATTAAATATTATATAATCATATTTTAATTACTTGAAAGTTGAATGCAACTTCACCAGAATACAAAATTTGTGTTCCTACATTGAATTAAAATCAATATAAGTAGTAATGTTTAAATAACATAAACAGTGAGTAGATAGAAAATTCGACAATCATATTTTAACCCTCCTCATTCAATTCTCTCTAAATGTGTGAAATTAATTTATTCGCCCATTACGTACTTTTGTAAGTAACTTGTTACACAAATGAGAAGTTACACAATTTCTTCTTTAATGAGTCTATTTTATTTTTCACCTATTATGAGCATATGTAATGTAACTTATACATAGGTTTTGCCTCTAAAAACTTCATTTATTACCATATGATTTACCTCAATTATTACTACTAATTATTTTAATCTTTCTACATCTCACCTATTTAATTATTTTTCACAATCTTTCACATTCTTTGCTATTTTCATAATATTTGATTTATTTTCATTAAATGATTTATAGTGAATACTTCTGCACATGCAAGTTTTTTGGAAGTGTAACTGTTTTTTTGGTAAACTAAAAAGCTAGTCCAATTAAACTGACTTGATATATTTATTGTTTACTATTAATGTAAACTTATGAAAAAAAATTTCACATATATGGATACGTGATGGGTTTCAATCAAAAACTAAATGTGTAGTAATTCATTTTTTTAAGGTAGAGTGATTTGGATAGCAGAAGAAGAAATTGTCGTACCAGTAAGAACTTTGACTAACTCAATTATCTATAATTTTTTATTTTTATCTTCGTTTTTCTATAAAGAACATATGGATTGGCATCAAGTATGTAGGTCACTGTTGTTATCTTTATGTTTTGCTACTTTTATTACTTGTTGCATGTATTTCGCTGGATGTTAACGTGATTTCATAGTATATTCTATTTTTAATTTTCTTTTGACCTTTAGCCTTGAACCAATCAGTTCTCTAAGTAAAACTTCATGCTAGAAAAATGTTTTCATTGCAAGGATACTTTCATAGGTTAAAATGAAATTTCTATTAATTATAAAACATTGTTCTATTAGAAAATATATTTATCATTAATTCTAATGATTCTACACAAATTAGTATGGGAGACACGTGTGTTGCACGTGTCAAAGACTAGTTCTTTCTAAAATCATCTAAAAGAAAATCACAGTACATTTTTCAGATCAACGAATCAAAGAAAACCTTCAGTTCTTGTTTCTCCTATACTCAAGAACCACAAGAATCTTAAGCTATAATGATATTTTAACTATGACTAAAAATATCAATAAATCAATTGATAAAATGAATTTGTACCAATGATACTTACTAAAATAGTGGAAAGAAAATAACGTTCTTTTCTAAGATCAAAGAGTCAATAAAAACCCTCAATTCATGATTCTCCTGCACTCAAAAACCATAAGAATCTTAAATTAGACTGAACTAACAACTCTTAGCTACTAGGGTTGTGATAGAATTAATTGAAAAACTTATGAGTCGAGTTAACGTGTCACGAAAATCAAATGACTTTGTTCTGTCATTTTTTTTAAAATTCTTATGATAAGTGGAACTATCCTAATATTATTTATAAGAAGCTGAATAGTGATTTATCCGTGATGCCCATAAAAAAAGCAAGTTGAGGGAGAACTATAGAGAGAATAAAAAATGGTTCATAAAAATAAATTACTCTAATAATATGTAAAGAAAACCTTATATTTAAACACCAGAAGGTTAGCCGAGAATTAGATATAATTACGTGTCACGATCCAAGCCTACACCCTCGACGTGACCGGCACTCGAAGACCATTGTTGATCCCATAGCGAATCCTCATCCTGGCTGACTACGTGCAAAAGACTCACTTAAGCATACAAAGCTTGAAAAGTGAAATAAAATTCATAAACTCGACTTTAGAAGCTTTAACCCAAATGAAAAACTTTGAATAAAATAATATATTCAACTAACCATAAAATAGGCAACTTTTGTCATTTAAACATTTAATAAAATAAATGCAAAATAGAGACTCATTAACTGAACTGACTATCTATGAACGCCCTGACTAATAAAGATTGATGTCGCAAAAAGATCCACGACCTCCTAACTAAACAAAAAAGTAAATAAAATCCTCCGAAAGTAAGGAGGTCACCATAGCTAACTCAAACTCTCGGATGTATCAACGAAACTCCTGTTGATAATCCTGCATATATGTGTCTGCATCCTCAAAAAATGCAAGCCAATTGACTCAGTACGCGGAATGTACGAGTATGTAAGGGAAATTCTAAAGCACAATATTAAGCTTGATAATTGAATAAAAAGGAAACATACTTTCCTCTTTTAAACTCAACACAAATCAAGAATAAGATACTCTACTCAAAGATTGGATATTCAACTCAAATATTAGATACTCAACTTCAAAAATATGATACTTGGCTTAATGAAGCACAAACCAACTCAAAATACTTAACTCATAATACTTAACTGAATTCACTTCAATATAAAGCAGTTTAAAACAAGTAAATTATAAAGAAGAGTTGTTTAAAAACATGATATTAACTCAAGATAATAATATCGTAAAATACAATCATGTTCACTCTCAAAGTCTACTTGTGCAATGCATGAATTAAGTCCTATACCCCCATTAATGATAAACAGAACTCCTAGAGGAACAATGTAACTAATACTTTGTGAGTTTGTCTAACCGACAACCACCACTATGAACCTAAGTGGTGATACAGCGTCTTGCCCACACTTCCAGAACTGTCCTATACCTTGCCATCGATATAGGACATCCTCTACCTAGTGGATCCACTTGTTCAACTTACGTGATCATCTAAAAAGTATGACATTTTAATACCCATGTTGGCTACATGGTTTACAAGGGGACTTGAGTTATATGAACTCTCATTCCCACATCGGTGCTTAATATTTCTCCTAAAAAACCTTTAGCTCATACATTTAATAAAACTTTCTTCATTTGGGTTGAGATAATTTAATGAAACCTTTTTCTTTAAAAATCTCCTTTTGGAATTAATGTTCCTCCTTTTTAGTTCAAAACTCCTTTGGAAATCATGTTTTCTTAAATGTGAAATATCTATCAAACTTTTGGGAATACTTAGTCCCCTTTTATAAACTTTAGAGAATTGAACTTAACTCTTGCTCTTTGCTGAACTTGAAACTGAATTATTAGGGAATACTTAGTTGTTTATAACTTTTAAAAATTTAACTGAACTTTATACTCTTTGTTGACTTGAACTTTACGTATTTAAAATAAAGTAAATACATTTGTGAAAGACTTTAGAAAACTTTATAAACTTTACTTTGACTTGCTTTTTAACTTCTTGACTTGACTCTTAACTTTCCTTGAATTGAAGTATGGATCCAAGGTTCATGATCTCATGTGTATGATTTCATGATTTTTAACTTTGAGGGTTCATACGGAATTATGAGCATGAACTTTTCAACTCGAGAACTATAAGATACTTCTGAACTCGAGGTTGTTCGACTTATAGAATTCATGCGGAATTATGGGCATCAACATTTCAACCCAAGGACTTCATGGGTAACATGTAATAGTCCCACGATTAGAAATATAATTTCAAAGGTGTTAGAAACTTATTACTCAAGACTTAGAATTCGAAGATACTACTCATGCGGATGTTATGGGCATTAACGACTCGACTCGATTGTCTAAATAACTAGACGTAACTCATGTATACAAGTCTTCTCATTCACTTACTTACTTCCTCAAATCTTAGCTCAAACTTTATATTTGATTCAAAAGATTCACGATATAACTTAAAGCCTTTCTTGAACTCTACTCTTAACTCTATCTTGAATGAGAATCATGAATTCAAGAGTTATGACTCATGATATGAAGTATATACATGATATTTTATACTCATTAATACATACTCTTCACTTTTATAGTTACTCGCTTAAGTCTTGAAACAAGTTACTAGAAGTTGTGGAAGATTTCGCAAAAGGACTTTCTTAGAACGCTTGAAAGAATTCTCAAAAATTAATATCAACTATACCTCGAATTTGAATTATGAATTCAAGTTTATGATCATGTTAGGACTGATTTTAGATGTTTAGAAGTAGCTTATATTTGTTAGAATAAAAAAGGAGTGATGGTGCACTTTAAACGAACTCAACGGAGCTACCGGAGGCAAACTGGACTGGGCGGACGACCCTGAGGCTATGGGTGGCATGGATCCCCAAATCTTTAAATAAATAAATGAGTTTGGGGTGCTCTGCCAAGTGCGACGCGCCAGGCCCCAACCCAGAATTTCTGCCAAGCATTTTTTCTCGTTTTCTCACCCTAAATCGCCTAAATTCGAACGGTTTCTTCCCAAATTACTTGAATTCAATTATTTAACTTAATTAAACTCTTATATACTAGAAAAAACACAAAAATTACTCAATTTTATCTAAAAAAATCATCAAAACTCCAACACAACAAGATTTAGAATGAACTTCAAGAACACCTTTCAAGAACTCATCAAGAACTCTAATCTTTAAACTTTAAGCATGAAATTTCGCTCATGATTGGCGCGTGGGTGAACTAAACTAACACTATGGAATTTTACATACCTCTTAGGAATTAAACCCATGACGAGAATCCGCGACTAAACTCAAGAACATCGACGAATGCCTTCATCCTTTCCTCTTTTCTCCTCTTTTCTTTTCTTGCCTCTTCTTGAACTCTCAAATAAAACCCTAGGTGTTTATTATGATTATAAAACTGCACCTAAAAGTATTATACCGCTAAAATATTATTAAAAACATGTTAAATCTTATTGGGTAAGGAAAGGACAAAAATACCCCTCACTATTTTCGGCTAACTTTCCTTAACTAGACAACCTAACTTCAAAAGGTCATATCTCACTTATCCAAGCTCGAAACTTAGCAAACTCTGAGGATTTGTAAAGATAATTTGTATGGTATCTTGTAGCGCACCTAACTCATCCTATGATAGGAGTTATACTCGTCTGAATTTGATCCAAAACTCATACTTAACTTAACTCTCAAAATTTCAGATTTTTTCTATTTCCAATTTAATTCTTTTTGGAACTCTTGGTGCTAAATCTGGTGAACTAACCTTAATACTTGAAAAATTTTTAATTCCTTCGTAAAATCTCACTCAACAGGATTAACGCTCAAGTCTTAGTTCGACAATTATTCCGGGGTGTTACATTATCTTCCCCTTGGGATCATTCGTCCTCGTATGATTGCTGGACAGGCTATGGAATGAGTTACTCTTACTAAGGTCGTCTTAAATGCTACTCTTTCTATATATTCAATCTTAACCCAAATCCTTAAGTTCGGTTCTATACTCTATAGGAAATCTCATCTTAAAATTATTACTCCTTACCACCACATTCAAGCTTAGTACTCTAACAACTTCATTACTAAAAGGTCCTTAAAAAGATATCCCCAAACTCTTTGGAACTCATTACTATCTCATTCTCACCACATGCCTTGCTTTCTTATCTTATCATCTTCCCCTTAGTTCTAATGCTAACATTTGAAGTTATAGACCTATTCTACATCTATAACTGGTGTACACTCTTTTAGTGATCTCTTTAACTTTTGATTTAGCCACACTTCATTGCCCTTATATCAAGGTTAGGGTCTCTACTACTCACTTTCATTGATACAACCATCTCAATATCTCACACATTCTATGTCAAGTCTTCTAGATTAAATCTCAAGACTAACATCATCACTCTTATGTTGCCATTGTTTTGGATCACAATACTCATTTCAGATTCAAGCTTAATGTTCATTACTAAACCCGAATGTGAATACGATTGCTCATCTACTATACCATAACTCATTACTACTATCGCAATTTGGAAACACTCGCCCACTAGGACTTCATGACAATTAGTCAATCTTTTCCTCTAAGTCTGCATACACGAATTACCTTCACATTCCACTTCACTGCTTAAGTACTACTTTTTCACTTACTTTGCATTATCTCTTACATAACTCTATCACCCTCTGAATACCATTTGGTTGTCCTTTCAAAGTTCATAAGCATAAATTAGATCTATCACTTTATGAATACTTTTTCTCTTCTATTCACCACTTACACTTGGTCATTACCTATACAATGACACATCATCACCAACTCCTTTCTACTTACAACATACTCTACCTTCTATGGTGTAATCTTCAGAAATCAGCACTTCTTAGTCTACCCATAATGGAAAACTCTTTATTACTAACTTACTAGGTACATGACTATTGTAATATAGCTTTTCAAAACACAATCTCTCTTTATAGGATTACTAAAGCTCTACATATTTTCTTCTAATTTTGGGCATTTGCACTACTACTACTCATGATCTCATAACGCATGCTACTCTTCCGGGTAAACATCATACCCAATATCTCAATATACTTTCTCATAAAGACCTAAGCTAAAGCAAGTTTTAAGGAAAAGAGTACAACTCGTTATTGGTTCAGCCGCACGATTCATGTGAATATGAGTGCATTAATTTGAAACAGAACACTTAACTTACTCTTGGACTCTTCTTAAGCCCCTCTAGAGTCTCATGCCTTTCTCAAGACTCTTGTAAAGAACAACTCATCCATAAGGATCTTTAAACTTTACTTTTCAACCACCTCTAGTATGACGGGTAGTCAAATGAATAAGAGAACGCAAGAGTTAGAATATATCTCTATGACTTAGCACGTTCGCACGATAAAGAGTATGAATGAAGGGAAACTTACTTTAAATGTCTATAGTACCTCATTCATAGAAGTAGGCCCTCATAACTATAACTAAGATCCGATTGACACGTGTTATAGACACCCTAGGACACTTAAACCTTTGCTCTGATACCAAGTTTATCACGACCCGATCCTACACCCTGGACGTGGTGTCACGATCCGAGCCTACACCCTGAACGTGGCCGACACTCGAAGACCATTGCTGGTTCCGAAGTGAACCCTCATCCTGGATGACTACAAGTAGAAGACACAATTAAGAATACAAAGCTTGAAAAGTGAAATAAAATTCATAAACTCAACTTTAGAAGCTTTAACTCAAATGAACAACTTTGAATAAGATAATATATTCCACTAGCAATAAAATAGTAAACTTTAGTCCTTAAAACATTTGATAAAATAAATTCCTAATACAGACTCCTTAACTAGACTGACTATCTATGAAGCCTCTAACTGATAAAGATGGAAGTCAGGACAAGATCCATGACCTCCTGAATAAGCTGAAAAGTAAATGAAATCCTCGGGAAGCAAGGAGGCTCACCATAGCTAACTCAAAGACTCAAATGTATCAATGATGCTCCTGTTGATGATCTTGTATACCTGTGTCTGCATCATGAGAAGATGCAAGCCAATTGGCTAAGTACGTGGATGTACGAGCATGTAAGGGGAATTCTAAAGCATAACATAAGCTTGATACATGAATAAAAGATGGAAACATACTTACCTCTTCTCAAACTTGAAACTCAATGAATACTAAAGAATAAGATAATCAACTCACAGATTAAATACTGAACTCAAATATGTGATACTCGATTATGGATACTCAACTCACTATAAAGCGATAATATACATGCTATATATAAAAAAAACATTATAAAATAGTAAAATCAACTTAGTTCATTAAAGAAAATGCAATAACAAACTCAACCTTACTTATATAAGAAAGTAATATAATTTCTGTAGGAGATTCTCTAACCGACAACCATCACTTTGAGCCTAAGTGATGATACAACGTCTTACCTCACGTTGCAAGAGGACCATCCTACACCTTGCCATCGGTATAAGACCTTATTCAACTTAGTGGATCCACTAGCTCTCCTTACGTGGTCATCTAAAAAGTATGACCCATCAATTCCCATGGTGACTACATGGAGACTTGAGTTAATATGAACTCTCATCCCCACACAGATGCTCAATACTACTCCCAAAATGTACTTAAGTTAATTATGTAATTGAAACTTTCTTTTCTTTGGGTTGAGATAATTTGTTGAATCCTTTAGCTTTAAGAAGCTCCTCTTAGAAATTGTTCCCCTCTTTAGTTCAAAACTCTTTTGGAACTTCTTAGTTCCCTTTTAACTTAAATGTGAAAACATTTATAAACTCTGAAGGAATACATACTTCCCTTCTAGCATTTTAGAAATGAACTCAACGCTTGCTCTTTAGTTAACTTGAAACTTTAACTCTTGGGGAATACTTAGTTCCCTTATAGCTTTTGAGAATTTAACTCAACTCTTTACTGTTCTTGACTTGAACTTTAAGCCTTTAAAACAAAGTGCAAATGTTTGTGAAAGACTTTAGGAAACTTTAGAAACTTTACCTTTACTTGATCTTATCCTCTAGACTAGACTCTTAACTTCATCGAATTGAAGTATGGGTTCAAGGTTCATGATTTCATGTGGATGATTTCATTTTTTTCAAATTGTATGGTTCATGTAGAATTATGAGCATGAACTACTCTACTTGAAAACTCAAAGATACTTCTCAACTTTAGATTGTTCGACTTATAGAGTTCATGCGGAATTATGGGCATGAAAAACTCAACTCAAGGACTTCATAGATAATATGTAATAGTCCCATAATTAGAAATATAATCTCAAAAGGAATAAAGAACTCAATACTGAAGATTTAGAACTTGGAGATACTACTCATCTTAATGATACTCAATTTATGGAATTCATGCAGAAGTCATGGGCATGAACAACTCGACTCAAAGGTCTAAGTAACTGGACGGAACTAATGTATACAAATCTTCTCATTCTCTTAATTACTTCCACAAAACTTAGTTCAACTCAATGATGGATCTCAAAGAGTTCAGAATTGAACTTAAAGTTTTTTGTGAACTCTACTCTTAACTATCTCTTGAATGTGAATTATGAATTCAAGATTTATGATTCATGATATGAAGGATCTAGGTGATATTTTAGACTCATGAGTAAATACTCTTCACTCTTATACTCACTTGCTTGTGTCTTGAAACAAGTTACTAGAAGTTGTGGAACACTCCTCAAAAGGACTTTTTTAGATCGTTTGAAAGAATTCTCAAAAATTAACAGTCAACTATACCTTGAATTAAAATTATGAATTCAATGTTATGATCATGTTAGGAATGATTTTAGGTGTTTAGAAGTAGCTTAGATTAGTTACAATCGAAAAGAGTGAAGGTGCACTTTAAAAGAACTCAAATGCAGCTACAGGAGGCAAACTGGACTGAGCAGACGACCCTGGGGCTATGGGTGGCGCAAAGCCCCAACCATTGGTGGACAGATATGGGTTTGGGGCTCTCTTTTAGGTGTTCCACGCTAGGCTCCAACCCACAAATTCTGCCATGCACTTTTGGTCGTTTTCTCACCCTAAATCGCCTAAATTTAAACGGTTTCTTCCCCAATCACTTGGATTCAATTACTTAAATTAATTACACTCTAATATACTGGAAACAATACTACAATTAATCAATTTTATCTCAAGAAATCATCAAAACTCCAACAAAACAAGATTTAGAATGAAGTTCAAAACACCTTTCAAGAACTCATCAAGAACTCTAATGTTTAAACTTTAACCATGAAATTTCACCGAAAAAAATACATTATTGGTGTGTGGGTGAACTAACCCAAAACGATGTAATCTTACATGCTTCTTAGGGATTAGACCCATGGCAAAAATCTGCAACTAGACTCAAGAACGTCGACGAACGCCTTCATCTTTGCCTCTTTTCTCCTCTATTCTCTTCTTGCCTCTTCTTGAACTCTCAATTCAAACACTAAGCATATTTTAGGATTATCAAACTGAACCTAAAAGGATTATAACCTTAAAATATGACTAAAACTAATTACATCTAATTAGGTAAGGAAAGGACCAAAATACCCCAAACTATTTTCAGCTAACTCTCCTTAACTGGACAACCTAACTTCAATAGATCATATCTCATTCATCTGATCTCAAAATTTAGCATACTCGGTGGATTTGGAAATATAATTCAAAGATATTTCCAATGGTATCTTGTAGCACACCTGAATCTTCGTGTACTGGGATTTGTGATCATTTGAAGTTGACCCAAAACCCATACTTCGCTTAACTCTCCAATTCTCAGATTTTTTGTTATTTCCAATTTAATTGTCTTTGTAAATCAAGGTATTAAACCTATAAAATGACATTAATACTTTAAGAAAATTTGAATTCCTTTGTAAAACTCACCCACAACAATGAACGTTTCGAGTCGTAGCTCAAAAATTTCTTGGGTGTTACATTATCTCCCCCTTGGGATCATTCGTCCTCGAATGATGAAAGGACTAGGTATAGAATGGTTTTCTCTTACTAGTTCTGCTTCTAATGGTACACTTTCAATACATTCAAGCTTAACCTAAACCCTTAGGTTCTGGTTCTATGCCTCTCTATTGGAATCTCATCCCAACACTATTACTCATTACTACCACCTTGCCCATCTCAAGGATCCACCTAATGTTTAACAACACCACATTCAAGCTTTGTGATCTATCAACTGCATGGACTCCTACTAACCAGTTCCTTATTCTCAACACTTGACTTTCTTTCTCATCTTATCATCTCCCTCTTAGGTCTAAAGCTAACATTTGAAAGCTATGGACCTATTCCACATCTCTAACTTGTGTACATTCTCTTAATGGTCTTTTTACACTTGTGAGGTAGCCACACTTCACTGCCTTATAAAAGGTTTGCGTCTCTCACTTGTACTACTCATATTTATTGCAAGTAACATCTCCATTCCTCATCTACACTATGTCAAGTCTACCAGATCAACTCCCAAGACTGACCTCATCACCCTCATGTTGTCATTCTTTTGATCATGACACTCATCTCAAATTCAAGATTAATGTTTATTACTTAGCCCGGAAATAAATATGATTGCTCACCTACTATACCATACCTAATTACTACTATGGAAATTTAGAAACACTTGTCAACTAGGACCTCATGAGAATTAGTCAATCCTTACCTCTCATTCTGTATACTCTAATTACCATCACATTCCACTTCTCAACTTAAGTATTGCTTACTCACTTACTTCACATTTCTCTTAAAGAACTTTGTCTTTCTCTAAATAAGAGGTTCTCCTTTAAAATTTAATAAGCCTAGATTAGATTTATCACCTCATGAATACTCTTGCTCTTCTATTCACAACTTACACTTGGTCAGTACTAACACAATGGCACATCATCATAACCCCTTTCTAGTAAGGTATACTCTAACTTATTTACTTGCAACACTTACTCTACCTCTTATCCTGAGCCCTTCACAACTCGTCACTTCTTACTCTACCACAAGGGAAACTCTTCATTACTAACTTACTAGGTACATGACTATATTAGTATATCTCTTCAAAACACTATCTCCCTTTCTAGAATTAGTAAACCTTTGCATACATTCCTTTAACTCTAGGCTCTTTCTCTACCACTACTCAACATCTCGTAGCTTGTGCTACGTTTTCGGGTGAAAATATTACCGAAGCTCTAAACATTCTTCTTTAAAAGGATCTCAGCTGAAACAAGATTTAAGGAAAAGAGTACAACTCGATTTTTAACTCAACGCACGATTCAAATGAATATGGGTGCATTCCTCTGAAAATGAACACTTGACTTACTCTTGGGCTTCTATTAAGCCCCTTAGGATTCTCATGACTTTCTCAGAACTCTTTCTAAGAACAACTCATTAACATAGAAATGACTCTGCTTTTAAAATACCTCAAGTATGATGGGTAGTCGAATGATTTTGAGAAACACACGAGTTAGAATAAATCTCTATGACTTAGCTCTTTCGCACGATTAAGAATATGAAAGAAGGGAAACCTTTCATAAATGCCTACAGTACCTCATTCATAGAAGTAGGACCTTCACAACCATAAATAAGATCTTTTTGAAATGACTTCATAGACACCCTAGGACAATTAAACCATTGCTCTGATATAAAGTTTGACATAAATCGAGCCTACACTCTGGATGTGGCCGGCACTCGAAAACCATTTCTGGTTCCCAAGCGAACCCTCATCCTGATTGACTAAAAGCGGAAGACTCACTTAAGCATACAAAGATTTAAATGTGAAATAAAATTCATAAACCCAACTTTATAAGCTTTAACTCAAACGAACAACTTTGAATAAAATAATATATTCAACTAGCCATAATATAGGCAACTTTAGTCTTTAAAACATTTAATAAAATAAATGCAAAATACAAACTCCTTAACTTAACTGACTATTCATAAAGCCTCTAACTAATAAAGATGGAAGCCGGGACAAGACCCACGACCTCCTAACTAAACTGAAAAGTAAATGAAATCCTCCGAAAGCAAGGAGGCTCACCATAGCTAACTTGAAGACTCAGATGTATCAACGAAGCTCCTATTTATGATCATGTATACCTGTGTCTGCATAATAAGAAGATGCAGGCAAATTGGCTCAGTACGTCGAATGTACGAGCATGTAAGAGGAATTCTAAAACATTACATAAGCTTGATACTTGAATAAAAGATGGAATCATACTTACCTCTTCTAAAACATGAAACCCAAGAAATTCTCAAGAATACTAATGAAAAAGATACTCAACTCTGAGACTAAATACTGAACTCATATATGTGATACTCTACTATGGATATTCAACATAGTATAAAGCGGTAATATACATACTATATATATAAAAATCTCTAAAAAATAGTAAAATGAACTTAGTTCATTAAAGAAAATGCAATAACAAACTTTACTTCTATAATAAAGTAATATAGTTTCTGTGGGAGATTCTCTAACCGACAACCATCATTTTGAGTCTAAGTGATGATACAACGTCTTACCTCACGTTGAAAAAGCACTATTTTAAACCTTGCCATTTGTATAGGACCTTACTCAACTTACTGGATCCACTAGCTCACCTTATGTGATCATCTAAAAAGTATGACCCGTGAATTCTCATGATGGCTACATGGTTTACATGGAGACTTGAGTTTATGTGAACTCTAATTCCCACATCGATGCTTAATACTACTCCCAAAATGTACTTAAGCACATTATTTAATTGAAACTTTCTTTTCTTGAGATAATTTGTTGAACCCTTGTAGCTTTAAGAAGCTCCTCTTGTAATCAATGTTCCCCTCTTTAGTTCAAAACTCTTTTGGAACTTCTTAGTTTCCTTATAATTTAAATGTGAAAACATTTATAAACTCTTAATGAGTACTTAGTTCCCTTCGAGGTTTTGAGAAATGAACTCAACTCTTGCTCTTTACTTAACTTGAAACTTTAACACTTAGGGAATAGTTAGTTCCCTTATAGATTTTAAGAATTTAACTCAATTATTTACTCTTTCTTGAATTGAACTTTATGTCTTTAAAACATAGTGCAAATGTTTGTGAAAGACTTTAGAGAACTTTAGAAACTTTACTTTTACTTGCTCTTATCCTCTAGACTGGACTCTTAACTTCCTTGAATTAAAGTATGGATATAAGGTTCATGATTTCATGTGGATGATTTCATGATTTTAAACATGGAAGGTTCACGCAGAATTATGAGCATGAACTGCGCAACTCGAGAACTCAAAGATACTTCTCAACTTAAGATTGTTCGACTTATAGGGTTCGTGCGGGATTATGGGCATGAACAACTCAACTCAAGGACTTCATGGGTAATATGTAATAGTACCATAATTATAAATATAATCTCAAAAGAAATAAAGAATTCAGTACTCAAGACTTAGAACATGGAGATACTACTAATCTCAATGATACTTAATTTATGCAACTCATGCGAAGTTATGGGCATGAACAACTCGACTCGAAGTTCTAAGTAACAAGATGAAACTCATGTATACGAATATTCTCATTCTGTTACTTATTTCCTCAAAACTTAGTTCAACACAATGATGGATTTCAAAGAATTAAGAATTGAACATAAAGCCTTTCTTAAACTCTACTCTTAACTCTCTCTTTAATGTGAATTATGAATTTAAGAGATATGATTCATGATATGAAGGATCTAGGTTATATTGTAGACTAATGAATACATACTTTTCACTCTTATACTCACTTGCTTGAGTTTTGAAACAAGTTACTAGAAGGTGTGGAAGACTCCTCAAAAGGACTTCCATAGAATGTTTGAAAGAATTCTCAAAAATTAACATTCAACTATACCTTGAATTTGAATTATAAATTCAATGTGTTATGATCATGTTAGGATTGATTTTAGGCGTTTATAAGTAGCTTAGATTAGTTACAATCGAAAAGAGTGAAGGTGCACTTCAAACGAACTAAAACGAAGCTATCAAAGACAAAATAGACTGGGCAGACGACCCTGGGCGATGGGTGGCGTGGAGCCCAAACCCTTTGACGGACAGATATGGGTTTGGGTTGCTCTGGCAGGCATGTCGCGCTAGGTCCCAACCCAGAAATTCTGCCGAGCAGTTTTGCTCGTTTTCTCACCCTAAATCGCCTAAATTCGAAAGGTTTCTTCCCCAATCACTTGGATTAGATTAATTAATTAAATTAATGGAAACAACACTAAAATTACTCAATTTCATCTCAATAAATGTACAAAAATCGAACACAACAAGATTTAGAATTGAGTTCAAGCACACCTTTCAAGAATTCATTAAGAACTCTAATGTTTAAACTTTAAACATGAAATTTCGCTGAAAAAAATACATGATTGGTGTGTGGGTGAACTAAACTAACACTATTAAAGCTTACATACCTCTTAGGGATTAGACCCATGGCGAAAATCCGCAACTAGGCTCAAGAACATCGACGAACGCGTTCATCCTTGACTCTTTTCTCCTCTATTCACTTCTTGCTTCTTCTTGATCTCTCAACTAAAACCCTAAGCGTATTTTGGAATTATGAAACTGAACCTAAAAGGATTATAACCTTAAAATATTACTAAAAACTAATTACATCTAATTAGGTAAGGAAAGGACCAAAATACCCCTCACTATTTTCGTCTAACTTTACTTAACTGGACAGCCTAACTTCAAAAGGTCATATCTCACTAATCCGCACTCAAAATTTAGCATAATCGGCGGCTTTGGAAAGATAATTCAAAGAGATTTCCAATGGTATCTTGTAGCACTTGATTCATCCTATACTCGAATTTATGTTCATTTGAAGTTGACCCAAAACTCATACTTTGGTTAATTCTCCAATTCATAGATTTTTTGTTATTTCAAATTTAATTGTTTTTGGAAATCAAGGTATTAGACCTAATGAGCTGACCTTAAAATTTAAGAAAATTTTAAATCCTTGGTAAAACTCACACACTTTGATAAACGGTTTGAGTCTTAGCTCAAAAATGTTCCGGGGTGTTACACATGGCCGGGACTCGAAGACCATTGCTGGTCCCTAAGCGAACCCTCATCCTGACTGACTACAAGTGGAAGACTCACTTAAGCATACAAAGATTGAAAAGTTAAATAAAATTCATAAATTCAACTTTAGAAGCTTTAACTCTGTAACACCCTGTAGCCAAAAAAGACCAAAAATAAGTTTTTCAGAAAATCTACAGGTGCAACAAACAAGACCATCGACGGACCGTAGCCTGACCCACAATCTATCCTGCACAACCGTCGATGGGATAAGAGACTCCCAAAAACTTAGCTATGAAAAATTTGCTAAGTCTTGATCGACGAACGGACGTACGGTCCGTAGGTCAGAAGGCGGTTCGTAGTCCATGATCGTCGATCTAGACCCCCATTCAATCACTCTCTGACTAGAGCTACGGATGACCAGCACTGTCTATTGGTCTCTGACAAGAGCTACGGATGACCAGAATGGTCTATAGGTGGACCTACAGGCCGTCGGTCTGACCATAAGTGGGAAATTAGTAGACAGTTAGGGGGAAATATAGTTGGGTCAACTTCAACTGGTCATAAGTCTTAGAAAAAAATGAATTAGGTGTCCCATAACCTACCCATAGATAGATAATTGAATTAGTTTTCATAGCCACCGACCTTGCTAAAATCTGACCTCCGAGTAAAAAGGTATGCCTGTTTGAGTAAATACTTGTCGAACAAGTCCAACAGATGGACCAACCGACGAGGCGTCGGTCAATCGACGGACCGTCAGTCCTGGCCGTCGATTGGCCCGACTGCAACTTACCCAGGGATCTTTGGGTCTTTTACCACTTCGTTTAAACTTTAAGATACGTCGTATTGACCCTAAATCATTATATTTTTATTAGTTTAAGGCTAGAAACAAATTTAAATCATATTAAGTCAAATCATTAAATCAAAACATAGAAAATTAGAAGCAAGAGAGGAGAAAAAACTCAATAACCCTAGGTCAAGAACGCCACAAGCTCCAGCATTTCCAACCCCGAAACATAAGTATTTTTTCGTGGATTTCATCACCAGGTATGTGGGATTTCACTAGTGGGTCCCTTTCACTTATTGGGTCCCTAGTTTTAAGTCAGATTCTTGATTCTCCTGTCATGACTAATCCTAGGGTTTTTAGAACCTTGATAGAACTTCATGAACTTATTAAATGTATGTCCAAAATCAGATTAATATGTTATTACTCAGATAATTGCATGAATTTCAGTACCCTAGTTTTTGTATTTTTTTAGTTCTTGAATTACACATGCTAGATTAGAAATTTCAGATGATTCAGATATACATGCCTCAGTTATAAATGCATAATTACCAAATTAATTCTTGCATTTTAAGTTTGCATGTTCAGTTTCGAGCGATCCAGTATTTACAGACACTCGGACATAATCAGTAAATTTAAAGAATTTATTGCGAGTAGCATAATACCGAGTTGGACTAGGATTTAGCGTACCCAATAGTCCCAGAACTATTAGCCAAGTAGGTTTTAAGTACCTTCCATGGGCAATCAGTTTAATGATCACGCCAACATGCCTTTATACTTTTGGCAGGGTATATTGGGTCCTTTCGACGTGGTGCACACATCGGACTCCACATTTAGCTCATGTGGTTTTATTATCGGTTATTAGTAGCTCCCACAGATGAGTGAGACTCTCTGCATTGACCATTTATCAGTATTTTCAGTATTCAGCTTCAGCATGTTGTAAGTTGGCTATTGTATCCAATTAGATTATACTTGCTTTTATGCTTGTTCAGTTATGTTTTATTTCAGCTTTACTGTATCCTACATGCTCAGTACCTTTCAAGTACTGACGCATACGTGCACTACATCTTCTCGTGATGTATGTTCAGGTTCTCAGCATCCAGATCATGCATTGATCGATTTCCAATCTCCACTTGAGCAGATTCAGTGGTGAGTCCTCATTCTCCGAGTACAACAATCATGAGTTTCATTTTAGTCTTTAGTCGATTAGTTTAAGTTTTGCTAGATTTAGTTGGGGCTTTTCCCAGCATTTCTAGTCCAGTTTAGAGGAGTATTTCAGACATAGTTACTTTCAGCTTAGTTTTGAGTTAGCAACTTCATTGTATTAAACTCATCAGTTTTCATATATATCAGTTTTAACATATGGGTATTCCCTATCTTTTGAGTTTAAATTTATAATTTAGTTTCCGCATTAGTTTATTATTTTAGTATGTTCATGATCACGCCAGTAGGGTTAGCTTGGGATAACTTGTGGTCCTAGGTTCTGTGTTCGTGTCTTGGGGGTAGCTCAGGGCGTCACAGAACTTGGTATCAGAGCACTAAGTTCAAGAGTCCTAGGTGTCTTAAAAGATGCACTATTGAGAGTCCTTTTCATGGGTGTAAAGTGCACCACATCTAATGAGAGGGAGGCTATGAATTGTTTTAGGAAAAAACTTCACTTTCTTGGTATTCTTATCGTGCGTGAGGTATGATCTTATTCCATTCTAACTTGACTTTCTGCGTTTCTGATCGTGCCTCTTTGTAGAGCTAACGCTAGAAATGCGAACGCTAGAAATGTAAATGCAGCTCCTCCAACCCAGATCAGAAAGTCTCAAATGCTGAGTTTCGGAATGCCATAGAGATGTTGGCTCATAGTATGACTAACCACAATAATCGAGTTCATGCTCATGTGAATGAAAATGGTTGATCAGTAGCACCAAGGTTCCATGACTTTGTTACGATAAATTCGCTAGAGTTCTTAGGATCACAGACTAATGAGGATGCTCAAAATTTCTTGGACGAGATCAAGAAGATCTTTAAGGTAATTCAAGTCACTAGGAATGATCGGGTTGATTTGGAATCATACTAGTTGAAAGATGTGGCTCATATCTGGTACACTCAGCGGAAGGAGAATAGGGGTGAAAAGGCAGCTCATATCACTTGGGATTGCTTTATTGAGACTTTTCTTGATAGATTTTTCCCAATGGAGTTGAGAGAGGCAAAGGCTCACGAATTCATGAACTTGAGGAAGGGTAACATGACAGTCCAAGAGTATGGGATGAAGTTTAACCAACTCTCTAGCTATGCTCCTCACATGGTTGATAACTCAAGGGCTCAGATGAAAAGTTCTTTTACGGAGTGTCGAATTTGGTGAAAATTGAGTGTAGAAATGCGATGTTACTTACAGATATGAACATTGCTAGACTTATGACTCATGCTCAGTAGGTTGAGGGTGATAAGCTTAGGAAACAAGCTAAGGAAAATAAGAATCCTAGGACTGGGAACTATGACTATTCTCAGCAGAAATCGGGTGGTGGAAATCGCTCGCAGGGTCAGCAGAAGTTTTCGGCTCAAGCCCCTTCATCAGTTAGTGTTCCATCCCACTTGCCCTACGTGTGGTAAGAACCATCCGGGCGAGTGTCTTGCAGAAAAAGAGGGATGTTTTGGGTGCGGTCAGTCTGGTCACATGTTGAGGGATTGTCCTTCTAGATAGGGTCAAAGAGGTGGTAATGGTAGGGATCAGTCTACAACTTCAGCAGCACCAGCAAGTCGCCCAACTCAGCAGGGTAACTCATCTGGTAAAGGTGGCGGTCAACGCCAGAACAGGTTGTATGCTCTTCAGGTTCGCCAGGATCAGGAAGATTCTCCTGACGTAGTCACTGGTATGTTACGTGTCTTTAACCTTGATTTTTATACATTATTAGATCCAAGGGCTACTATTTCTTTTGTAACTCCTTACATAGCAATCCAATTTAACGTCAACCTAGAAACTCTCTCACAACCTGTCTCAGTCTCTACTCCCTTACGTGACCCAGTTATAACTTGATGGGTATATAGAAATTACCCTGCCACAGTCTCTCAGAAAGTCACCTCAGCAGATCTAGTAGATCTAAAAATGATAGATTTTGATGTCATTCTAGGCATGGATTAGTTACACTCATGTTATGCCTCAGTCGATTAGAGAACTAGGATTGTTCATTTTCAGTTTCCAGACGAACCAATCTTAGAATAGAAGAGTAGTAGCTTAGCGCCTATGGGTCGATTTATTTCTTACCTTAAGGCCAGAAAGATGATCTCAAGGGTCATCTCTATCATTTAGTTCGGTTTAAGGATTCTAGCTCTGAATCCCCAACTCTTGAGTCAGTTCCAGTAGTTTATGAGTTTCCAGAAGTTTTTCCAGAAGATCTTCCCGGAGTGCCTCCCGAAAAGGAAATTGACTTTGGAATTGATCTCCTTCCAGATACCGAACCTATTTCTATTCCTCCTTACAGAATGACTCCAGCAAAGCATAAGGAATCGAAAGAGTATTTGAAAGACCTTCTAGATAAAGGCTTTATCAGACCTAGTATTTCACCATGGGGTGCACCAGTGTTGTTCGTAAAGAATAAAGATGGTTCACTCAGAATGTGCATTGACTATAGACAGGTAAACAAGGTCACAATCAAGAATCAGTATCCCATCCCCAGAATTGATGACTTGTTTGACCAAATTTAGGGTGCTAGCGATTTTGCAAAGATAAACCTCAGATCAGGTTATCATCAGCTCAAAGTCAAAAATAGTGACATTCTGAAAACAACCTTCAGAACTTGGTATGGTCATTATGAATTTGTAGTTATGTCATTTGGACTTACTAATGCTCTTATAGCTTTCATGGATCTGATTAACAAAGTTTTCAAAAAGTACTTGGACTTGTTCGTTATCGTCTTTATTGATGATATCCTCATTTACTCTAGGAGTAAGGAAGAACATGCAAGTCATTTTAGAGTTATTCTGCAGACTCGTAAGGATCCCCTGTTTTTCGCTAAGTTTAGAAAATGTGAGTTCTGGTTTCAATCCGTTGCTTTTCTTGGTCACATTGTATCTAGAAAAGGGATCCGAGTAGATTCACAGAAGATAGAAACAGTGAAGCAGTGGCCCATACCTACCTCTGCTACAGATATCAGAATTTTTTTAGGTCTAGCGGATTATTACAGAAGGTTCGTGGAAGGATTTTCATCCATAGCCTCACTATTGAATAGGTTGACTCAAAAGATGGTTAAGTTCCAACGGTCAGATGATTGTGAGAAAAGCTTTGCAGAATTGAAAACTAGATTGACTACAACTCGTCTTTACTCTAACAGAGGGTTCATATGGTTATGTGATCTATTGTAATGCATCCATAGATGTCCTTGGTTGTGTGTTGATGCAACGAGATAAGGATATAGCTTATGCTTCTACACAGCTTAAGGTGCATGGGAAGAACTATCTAACGAATGATCTCGAGCTTGCAGGAGTGGTGTTTGCACTCAAGATGTGGAGACACAATTCAGTTAGAAACTCATTTGTCAGTGTTTGGTAGTAGGGTTTGCAGCTCTCTTCCTCTACTGTTGCTAGTTTAGTCTTAATTCGAGGACGAAAGTTCCCAAGGGGGAGATAATGTAACACCCTGTAGACAAAATAGACCAAAAATCAGTTTTTCAGAAAATTTACAGGTGCAACAGACGAGACCATCGACGGACCGTAGCCTGACCCATGGTCTTTCCTGTACAACCGTCGATAGGATCAGATACTCCCAAAAAACTCAGCCGCAAAAAATTGGATAAGTCTTGATCGACGGACGAACCTACGGTCTGTAGGTCAGACGACGGTCCATAGTCCATGACTGTCGATCGAGAACCCCATGCACCCACTCTCTTACAAGAGCTACGGATGACCATCACGGTCTGTAGGTGGACCTACAAACCGTAGGTCTGACCATAGGTGGGAAATTAGAAGACTCTTAAATGGAAATGCAGTTGGGTCTACTTCAAATTGTCATAAGTCTTATCATCAATTTAACTAGGTGTCCCATTACCTAGCCACAGATAGATAATTGAATTATCTTTCCAAATCCGCTGACCTTGCTAAAATAAGACATCCGAGTAAAAAGTTATGCTCTTTTTAGTAAAGTTCTGTCGAACAGGACCAACTGACGGACCAACGAACGGGGCATCGGTTAATCGATGGAGCGTCAGTCTTGGCCGTCTATTGGCCCGACAGCAACTTACCCAGGGGTCTTTTGGTCTTTTTCCATTTCGTCTAAACCTTAAGATACGTCGTTTTGACCCTAAATCATTAGATTTTGGTCAGTTTAAATATGGAAACATAACTAAAACATATCTAAGTCAAATAATTAAATTAAAAAGTTAGGAAATTAGAAGCAGGATAGGAGAAAAAACTCAAGAACCCTAGTTCAAGAACGCCACAAGCTCCAGCAGTTCCAACCCCGAAACTTAAGTATTTCCGTGGATTTCATCACAAGGTATTTGTGATTTCACTAGTGGGTTCCTTTAACCCATTGGGTCCCTAGTTCTTAGTCAGATTCTTGATTCTCTTGTCACGATTAAACCTAGGGTTTCTAGAACCATGATACAACTTCATGAATTTATTAAATTTATGTTCCAAATCAGATTATCATGTTATTACTCATATTATCGCATGAATTTCAAAACTCTAGCTTTATATTTCTTTAGTTCTTGAATTACACATGCTAGGTAAGATATTTCAGATACTTCAGATATACATGCCTCAGTTACAAATGCATAATTACCATATTAATTGTTGTATTCTCAGTTTGCATGTTCAATTTCGAGCTATCCAGCCTTTACAGATACTCAGACATAATCTGTAAATTTACAGAATTCATTGGGAGTAGCATAATACCGAGTTGGACTAGGGTTTAGCGTACCCAATAGTCCCAAAACTACTAGCCAAGTAGGTTGTAAGTTCCCTCTATGGGCAATCAGTTTAGTGATCACATAACATGCCTTCATACCTTTGGCAGGGTATATTAGGTCCTCTCGATGGGGAATATCCATCATACTCCACATTTAGGTCATGTGGTTTTATTATCGGTTATTAGTAGCTCCCACAGATCAGTCACACTCTCTGCATTGACCATTTATCAGTACATTCAGTATTCAGTTTCAACATGTTGTACAATTTTCATTGCATCCAGTTAGGTCACATTTCAGTATATCATGTCAGATTATTACACTTGCTTTTATGCTTGTTATGTTTTATTTCAATTTTACTCTATCCTACATGCTCAATACCTTTCAAGTGCTAACGGATATGTGCACTACATCTTCTCGTGACGTAGGTTCAGGTTCTCAGCATCCAGATCACACATAGATCGATTTCCGATCTCCAGTTCAGCAGATTCAGTGGTGAGTCCTCATTCTCCGCGGACAACAGTCATGAGTTTCATTTCAGTCTTTAGTCATTTAGCTTCAATTTTGCTAGATTTAGCTGGGGCTTGTCCTAGCATTTCTAGTTAAGTTTAGAGGCTTATTTCAGACATAGTTAGTTTCAGCTCAGTGTTGAGTTAGTAACTTCATTGTATTATACTCATCAGTTTTCATATATATCAGTTTTAGCATATGAGTATTCCCCATCTTTTGAGTTTAAATGTATGATTTAGCTTCCGCATCAGTTTATTATCTTAGTATTTTAATGATCATGTTAGTAGGGTTAGTTTGGGATCACTGTGGTCCTAGGTTCGAGGTCCGCATCTCGGGGGTAGCTCGACAAACTCGAATGAACAACTTTGAATAAAATAATATATTAAACTATCCATAAAATAGACAGCTTTAGTCTTTCAAATATTTAATAAATTAAATGCAAAATACAGACTCCTTAACTGAACTGGCTATCTATGAAGCCTCTAATTGATAAATATGGAAGTCGGGACAAGACGCACGACTTCCTAACTAAACTAAAAAGTAAATTAAATCCTCCAGAAGCAAGGAGGCTCACCATAGTTAACTCAAACTCTTGGATGTATCAATAAAACTCCTGTTGATGATCTTATATACCTCTATATGCATCATCAAAAGATGCATGCCAATTGGCTCAGTACGTGGAATGTATGAGTATATAAGGGGAATTTTAAAGCACAACATAAGATTGATAGTTGAATAAAAAGGAAACATACTTATCTCTTTTAAACTCAACTAAAATCAAGAATAAATCAAAGTATAGATATTCAACTTCTAAGATATGATACATGACTCAATGAAGCACAAATTAACTCAAGATACTCAACTCATGAAACTTAACTGAACTCATTTCAATATAAAGTAGTTTAAAACAAGTGCAGTATAAAGAAAAGCTATTAAAAACATGATATTAACTCAAGATAATAATATCGTAAAATACATATCATGTTCCCTCTAAAAGTCTACTTGTACAATGCATGAATAATGTACAATACCTCCATTCATACTATGCAGAACTCCTTGAGGAACCATGTAACTAATATTGTGGGAGTTTCTCTAACTGACAACCACCACTATGAGCCTAAGTGGTGGTACATCGTCTTGCCTACGCTACCAGAACTGTCCTATACCTTGCCATCAATATAGGACATTCTCTACCTAGTGGATCCACTGGCTAACCTTACGTGATCATCTAAAACGTATGAAACGTTAATGCCCATGTTGGCTGCATGGTTTACATAGGGACTTAAGTTATCTGAACTCTCATTCTCACATCGGTTCTCAATACTTCTCCCAAAACATACTTTAGCTCATATTTTTAATAAAACTTCCTTCCTTTGGATTGAGATAATTTACTGAACCCTTTAGATTTAAAAAACTCCTTTTGGAATCAATGTTCCTCAATTTTAGTTCAAAACTCCTTTGGAAATCATGTTATTATAAATGTGAAACATTTATCAAATTTTTGGAAATACTTTGTCCCCCTTTATAAACTTTAAAGAATTGAACTCAACTCTTGCTCTTTACTTAACTTGAAACTGAACTCTTAGGGAATACTTAGTTCCCTTATAGCTTTTGAGGATTTAACTCAGCTCTTTACTCTTTCTTTACTTGAAACTTTACTCTTATCGAATACTTAGTTCCCTTATAGCTTTTGAGAATTTATCTCAACTCTTTACTCTTTCTTGCCTTGAACTTTAAGTCTTTAAAACAAAGTGAAAAGTTTGTGAAAGACTTTAGAAAACTTTATAAACTTTACTTTGACTTGCTTTTTAACTTCTTGACTTGACTCTTAACTTTCCTTGAAATTAAAGTATGGATTCAAGGTTCATGATCTCATGTGGATGATTTCATGATTTTTAATTTTGAGGGTTCATAAAGAATTATGAGCATGGACTACTCAACTCAAGAACTATAAGATATTTCTCAATTCGAGGTTATTCGACTTATAAGATTCATGCGGAATTATTGGCATCAACAATTCAAGTCAAGGACTTCATGGGTAACATGTAATAGTCCCACGATTAGAAAGGTGTTAGAAACTTATTACTCCAGATTTAGAATTCGGAGATACTACTCCTCTCAGTGATACTCAACTTATGGAACTCATGCAGAATTTATGGGCATGAACAGCTTGACTCGAAGGTCTAAATAATTAGATGGAACTCATGTATACAACTCTTCTCATTCTCTTACTTACTTCCTCAAATCATAGCTCAAACTTAATACTTTATCTCAAAAGATTCACGATTTGACTTAAAGTCTTTCTTTAACTCTACTCTTAACTCTCTCTTGAATGTGAATGATGAATTCAAGATTTATGGTTCATGATATGAAGGATCTAGGTGATATTGTAGACTCATGAATACATACTCTTCACTCTTATACTCTATTGGTTGAGTCTTAAAATAAGTTACTAGAATTTGTGGAAGACTCCTCAAAAAGGACTTTCTTAGAACGTTTGAAAGAATTCTCAAAACTTACCTCTCAACTATAACTTTAATTTGAATTATGAATTCAAGTTTATGATCATGTTAGGACTGATTTTATATTTTTAGAAATAGCTTAGATTAGTAGAATCAAAAAGGAGTGAATGTGCACTTTAAATGAACTAAAAACGGAGCTATGGGAGGCAAACTGGACTGGACAGACGACCCTAGGACTATGGGTGGCGTGGAGTCCCAAACCTTGACGTACAGAGATGGGTTTGGGTTGCTTTGGAAAGCTTGCCGCGCCAGGCCCCAACCCATAATTTCTGTCGAGCACTTTTGCTCGTTTTCTCACCCTAAATTGCCTAAATTCGAATGGTTTATTCCCCACTAACTTGGATTCAATTACATAACTTAATTACACTTTAATCTACTGGAATCAACACTAAAATTACTCAATTTGATCTCAACAAATCATCAAACTCCAACACAACAAGATTTAGAATAAACTTCAAGAACACCGTCCAATAACACTAATCTTTAAACTTTAAGAATAAAATTTCTCTAAAAAAAAGTACATGATTGGCGTGTTTGTGAACTAACGCAACATTATCGAAGCTTACATACCTCATGGTAATTAAACCCATGGCGAAAATTCGCTACTAAATTCAAGAACATCGACGAATGCCTTCATCTTTGCCTCTTCTTGAACTCTCAAATAAAACCCTAGGTGTTTATTATGATTATAAAACTGAACCTAAAGTATTAGACTCCTAAAATATGACTAAAAACGAGTTAAATCTTATTGGGTAAGGAAAGGACCAAAATACCCCTCACTATATTCGACTAACTTTCCTTAACTGGACAACCTAACTTCAAAAGGTCATATCTCACTCATCCGAACTCAAAATATAGAAAACTTGGAGGCTTTGGAAAGATAATTCAAAAACATTTACTATGGTATCTTGTAAAACACCTAACTCATCCCGTGCTAGGAGTTATAGTCGTTTGAATTTGACCCAAAACTCATATTTAACTGAACTCTCCAAATTTCAGATTTTTGCTATTTCCAATTTAATTCTTTTTGGAACTCTTGGTGCTAAATCTAGTGAACAGACCTTAATAGTTAAGAAATTTTTAATTTCATGGCGAAATCTCACTCACTAGGATTAGCGGCTCAAGTCTTAGTTCAAAAAATTTTCTGGGGTGTTACATTACGAACAAATTTAAGAGCATAAGTTTCAACTCAAAAGTAAGTATTCAAGCATGATATTTTGTTGTTACCTTAATTATAATCATAATTTTCGTAACGGAAGAATATGAAAAGTTCTAATATATAAAAACAATGCATATATCATCATCATCATTATATATATTGCCCCTCCACTCAATAAAAAATTATAAACACCTAATTAATTGAATATTAAATAAAAAGCATATTATATAGTAAATGTTCAAAGTAGGATAGTAATAAATAAAAAATTGAAAGACGAAAATGTCTATAGAAATCGATAGACATTTGTACCCCTTTTTAAAGACTTAATAAGTTATTCTATATTTAATAATATCATATTGTATTAGCTTTTATCATCAACGTCAAATTAAAGGTTCACTATTGCGATAAATAAAAATATCATAAAAAATTTAATCAAATATTATACAATTATATTTTAATTACTTGAAGGTTGAATGCAACTTCACCACAGTAAAAAATATGTGGTCCTTCATTGAATTAAAATTATATTAAATAGTAATGTTTAAATAACATAAATACTGAGTAAATAGAAAATTCAATAATCATATTTTAAACCTCCTCATTCAATTCTCCCGATATGTGTAAAACTAATTACTACCTCATTACGTACTTTTGTAAGTAACTCTTACACAAATGAGAAGTGGCACAATTTCATCTTTAATGAGTCAATTTTATTTTTTCACCTATTATGACCACAGGTAATGTAACTTATGCATATGTTTTGCTTCTAAAACCTTCATATATAACCATATAAATTTCCTTAATTATTACTATGAATTATTTTAATTTTTCTTCCTCTCACCTATTAATTGTTTTTCACACCCTTCCACATTCCTTGTTAGTTTCATAAAATTTGATTTATTTTCATTGAATTATATATAGTAAATACTTCTGCACATTCACATTTTTTAAAAGTTTAATCGTTTTTTGAGAAACTAAAAAGTTAGTCCAATTAAACTGACTTGATATATTTATTGTTTACTTTTAATCTGAACTTATGAAAAAATTCACATATATGGATATATGATGGGGTTTCATTTCAAAACTCAACGTTTAGTAATTCATTATTTAAGGTGGAGTGATTTGGATAGCAGAAGAAGAAATTGTTGTACCAGTAAGAATTTTGACTAACTCAATTATTTATAATTTTTTATTTTTATCTTCTTTGTTCTATAAAGAACATATGAATTGTTATCAAGTATGTAGGTCACTGTTGTTATCTTTATATTTTGCTACTTTTAATACTTGTTGCATGTATTTAAGCTGTATCTTCACGTGATTTCATAAAATATTTTATTTTTAATTTTCTTGTCATCTTTAGCCTTTGAACAATCAGTTCTCTAACTAAAACTTCAGACTAGAAAAATATTTTCATTACAATGATACTTTCATAGGTCAAAATGAAATTTTTATTAATTATGAAACTTGGTTCTATTAGAGAATACATTTATCATTAATTCTAATTATTCAATACAAATTATTATGGAATACACGTGTGTTGGATGTGTCCAAGAGTAGTACTTAGTAAAATCTTCAGAAAAGAGAATCACCGTCCATTTTTCTGATCAACCAATCAACAAAAACCTCCCCTTCCTGTCTCTCCTGCACTCAAGAACCACAAGAATATAATGTTAGAATGAGATTTTAACGAAGGCTAAAAATATCAATAAGTCATTAATAAAATGGATTTGTAACAATGATACTTACTAAAATCTTTGGAAAGAAAATAACTGTTATTTTCGAAGATCAAGTGTTGACAAAACCATCAATTCATGATACTCCTGCACTCAAAAACCATAAGAATCTTAAGTTAGAATGAGATATCCACTCTTGACTACTAGGGTTTTGATAGAACTAATCGGAGGACTTGTGAGTCGAGTCAATGTGTCATGAAAACCAAATGACTTTGTTGTGTCATTTTTTTTTGACATCTGAGGATGATCCTACCTATCCTAACATTATTTATATGAAACTGAATGGTTATTTACCCTTGATGTCCATAAGAAAGCAAGTTAAGCGAGTACAGTAGAGAGAATAAAAATTGGATCATAAAAATAAATTACTCTCATAATATATAAATAAAAACTTATATTTAAACACCATAAGGTTTGCCGAGAATTAGAGACAATTACGAACAAATTTAAGAGCATAAATTTCAACTCAAAAAATAAGTATTCAAACATTATATTTTGGTCTTGACTAATTATAATCACNATATATATATATATAAAATCAATTGAATATTAAATAAAAAGCATATCATATAGTAAATGTTCAAAGTTGGATAGTATTAAATGAAAAAATGAAAGACGAAAATGTCCACTGAAAGTTGCTAGACATTTTAACCACTTTTTAGTGACATGATGAGTTATTCTATATTTAATTATATCATATTGTATTAGCTTTTGTAATGAACATCGAATTACAAGTTCACCATTGTGATAAATCAAAATATAAAAAAACATGTAATTAAATATCATATAATCATATTATAATTACTTGAAGGTTGAATGCAACTTCACCACTATGCAAAATTTGTCGTCCATCATTGAATTAAGATCAAATTAAATAGTAATGTTTAAATAACATAAATAGTAAGGAAATAGAAACTCAACAATCATATTTTAAGCGTCCTTATTAAATTCTCCCTAAATGTGTGAAAGTAAATTAATCGCCCATTACGTACTTTTGTAAATAAATTCTTACAGAAATGAGAAGTTGCACAATTTCTTCTTTAATGAGTCAATTTTATTTTTTCACCTATTATGAGTTAATGTAATGAAACTTATATATATATATATGTGTGTGTGTGTGTGTGTGTGTGTGTGTGTGTGTGTGTGTGTGTTTTGCCTCTAAAAACTTTATTTATAACCATATGAATTACCTCAATTATTACGACTAATTATTTTAATTTTTCTTCTTCTTGCCTATCAATTGATTTTCACAACCTTCGACATTCCTTGTTATTTTTATAATATTTATTTTATTTCATTAAATGATTTATAGTAAAAACTTTTGCACATGCACATTTTTTTGGAAGTGTAACAGTTTTTTGGGAAACTGAAAATTTAATCCAATTAAACTGACTTGATATATTTATTGTTCACTATTAATGTAAACTTATGGGAAAAAAATTCACATATATGGATATATGATGAGTTTCAATTCAAAACTCAACGTGTAGTAATTCATTTTTTAAGATGGACTGATTTGGATAGAAGAAGAAAAAATTGTTGTACCAGTAAGAATTTTGACTATCTTAATTATCTGTAGTTTTTTATTTTTATCTTCTTTTTTATATAAAGAATAAAGAACATATGGATTGTTATCAAGTATGTAGGTCACTGTTGTTATCTTTATATTTTGCTATTTTTATTACTTGTTGCATGTATTCACTGGATATTCACGTGATTTCATAGCATATTTTATTTTTAATTTTCTTGTCACCTTTAGCCTTTAACCAATCAGTTCTCTAACTAAAATATCAGGCTAGAAAAATGTTTTCATTGCAATAATACTTTCATAGGTCAAAATGAAACTTCTATTAATTATAAAATTGTGTTCTATTAGAAAATACATTTGTTATTAATTTTAATGACTCTATATTACTTAGTATGGGATACACGTGCGTTGCTCGTGTCCAAGACTAGTACTTACTAAAATCATCAGAAAAGAAAATCATTAACCATTTTAAAATAAACGAATTGACAAAAACCTTCCATTTTTTTCTCCTGCACTCAAGAATCACTAGAATTTTAGGTTTGGATGAGATTTTAACTCTGGATAAAAATATCAACAAATAAATTAATAAAGTGAATATGTACCAATGATAGTTACTAGAATCGTTCGAAAGAAAAGAACCGTTCTTTTCGAAGATCAAAGAGTTGACAAAACCCCTCAATTCATGATTCTTCTGCATTCGAAAAGCAAAAGAATCCTAAGTTAGAATGAGATATCAACTCTTGGCTATTAGGGCTGTGATAGAAATAATCGGAGAACTTGTGAGCCAAGTCAATGTGTCACGAAAATTAAATGACTTTGTTCTGTCATTTTTTTTGAATTCTGAGGATGAGCCGACCCATTCTAACATTATCTATAAGAAGATGAATGGTGTTTTACCCGTGATGCCCATGAAAAATACAAGTTGAGCGAGAACTGTAGAGAGAATAAAAAATGGTTCATAAAAATAAAAGACTATAATAATATGAAAAGAAAAACTTAGATTTGAACACCAGAAGGTTAGCCGAGAATTAGAGATAATTACGAATAAATGTAAGAGCATAAGTTTCAATTCAAATAATAAGTATTCAAACATGATATTATGGTCTTGACTTAATCATAATAATAATTCTCGTAACGGAAGAATGTGAGAAGTTCTAATTCATAAAACAATTAATACATCATCATCATTATATATATTATTATATTTTAATCATATCATATTGAATTAGCTTTTATCATCAACATGAAATTACCAGTTCACCATTGCGATAAATCAAAATATCATAATACTTGATTAAATATTATGCAATCATATTTTAATTACCTGAAGGTTGAATGCAATTTCACCATAGTACAAAATTTGAGTTCCTTCATTGAATTAAAATAAAATTAAATAATAATGTTTAAATAAAATAAATAGAGTAATTTGAAAAATCAACAATCATATTTTAACCCTCCTCATTCAATTCTCCCCAAATGTGTGAAATAATTTATTCGCCCACTATGCACTTTTGTTAGTAACTTGTTACACAAATGAGAAGTTGCACAATTTCTTCTTTAATGAGTCATTTATGTTTTCTACAGAAAGACCCCTTGGTTCTGGCAAACGCCTAATATTAGCATATAATGTAACTTGTACATATGTTTTGCCTCTAAAAACTTCATTTATTACCATATAAATTTCCACAATTATTAATACTAATAATTTTAATTTTTATTCTTCTCACCTGTTTATTGTTTTTCACAATCTTTCACATTCCTTGTTATTTATAATATTTAATTTTGTTTCATTAAAGATTTATAGTAAATACTTCTGCACATGCAAATTTTTTGAAAGTGTAACAATTTTTTTGGTAAACTAAAAAGTTAGTCCAATTAAGCTGATTTGATATATTTATAGTCTACTATGAATGTAAACTTATGAAAAAGATTTCACATATATGGAAATGTGATGGGTTTCAATTCAAAACTCAACGTGTAGTAATTCATTTTTTAAGGTGGAGTGATTTCGATAGCAGAAGAAAAAAATTGTTTTACGAGTAAGAATTTTGACTAACTCAATTATTTCTAATTTTTTATTTTATTTCTTTTTTATATAAAGAACATGTGGATTATTGTCAAGCATGTAGGTCAGTGTTGTTATATTTATATTTTGCTACTTTTATTACTTGTTGCATGTATTTTGCTGGTTGTTAACGTGATTTCATAGCATATTTTATTTTTAATTTTTTTGTCACCTTTAGCCTTTAACAAAACAATTCTCTAACTAAAACTTCAGACTAGAAAAATGTTTTCATTGCAATGATACTTTCATAGGTCAAAATGAAATTTCTATTAATTATAAAACTTTGTTCTATTAGAAAGTACATTTATCATTAATTGTAATGATTCTATATAAATTAGTATAGGATACACGTGCATTGCACATGTACAAGACTAGTACTTACTAAAATCATCTACAAAGAAATCACAGTCCATTTTTCATATCAACGAATCGACAAAAACCTTGCATTCTTGTTTCTCCTGCACTCAAGAACCACAAGAATCTAAGTTTAGAATGAGATTTTAACTATGGCTAAAAATATCAATAAATCAATTAATAAAAGTGATTTGTACCAATGGTACTTACTAAAATCGTTGAAAAGAAAATTGCCGTTCTTTTGTATGAAAAAAGAGTCGACAAAAACCCTCAACTCATGATTCTCCAGCATTCAAAAACCCATAAGAATCTTAAGTTATAATGAGATATCCACTCTTGGCTACTATGATTGTATCAGAGAACTTGTGAATCGAGTCATTGTGTCACGAAAATGCAATGACTTTGTTCTATCATTTTTTTATTTCTGTGGATGAACCGACCCATCCTAACATTATTTATAAGAATTTAAATAGTGATTTAGATGTGATGCCCACAAAAAATGCAAGTTATGCGAGCATCTAGGTATTAGACACCAGAAGACTCCTCCCATGATTCCTCAGATTAATGATTTGGCTAAGAGGATGAACGGGACCATGATGGATATAGTTAGATGTTTGCTTTTTGAAGCAAAGTTGCCTAACTCATTTTGGGGTGAGCTTTATTGACCGCTTCACATGTTATTAATTTATCTCATGCTGTTGATTTGCAAGTGATGTACCAAATAGTTTTAGGTACAGAAAGGATGTTTCTTGTACCATTTGAGAGTATTTGGTTGCAAAGCTTTTGTACATGTGTCGTAAAATGAGAGGTCAAAATTAGATGCAAAGCCAAGACAATACATTTTTATTGGATATTGCCTTGATGAATTTGGTTACAAGCTATATGATCCAATTGAAAAGAAACTTTTGAGAAGCCTTGGTATTATTTTCATGGAGAATCAAACAATTGAAGATATTGACAAAGCGGAGAATGTAGAAATTTGATGGTATAGTTCATCATGGTGAAGTTCCTCACAGGTATGCATGATGTTATTAGGCTTGATGATCATGATGACGCCCATAATCATGTATCGAATCAACATGATGTTGTTGATAATAACAATGATATTGTTATTTATGATCCTCCTGCTCATGAAGTTGTGGACGAATCAAATATTCCGCTTAGGAGGTCCACAAGAAACTGATTTCCTTCCTCTCGTTATTCACCAAATGTATATGTATTACTCACTGACGGGGGAGAGCCTGAATGTTATGAGGAGGCCATGGAAGATGAGCACAAAGATCAATGGATTGAAGCCATGCAAAACTAGATAAATTTTTCACACTTATGAGTTGGTAAAATTGCCCAAGGACATGAGAGCTTTGAAGAACAAGTGGGTGTTCAAAGTTAAAGTTGAAGAACACACTTGAAGCCCAGGTATAAATCTAGATTGATTGTTAAGGGATTTGGTCAAAGAAAGGGTATTGACTTTGACGAAATATTTTTTCCTGTTATTATAATGTCCTCGATTCGCACAGTTCTAGGCTTGGTTGCTAGTCTTAATTTAGAGATTGAGTAGATGGATGTGAAGACGGTTTTCCTTCACGGTGACCTAGAAGAAGAGATTTATATAGAACAACCTAAGGGCTTCAAAGTAGAAGGTAAAAAAAATTCGTGTGCAAAATCAAAAAGAATCTATATGACCTAAAACAAGTTCCTAGACAGTGGTACAAGAAGTTTGAATCTGTTATGGGGGATCACGGCTATAAGAAGACTTATCAGATCATTGCTTATTTGTGCAAAACAATTCTGACCATGATTTTATCATCCTTTTATTGTACGTGAATGACATGTTGATTGTGGGCAAGAATACTCTCAAGATCGACGAGTTGAAGAAAGAGTTGTGTAAGTCTTTTTCTATGAAAGACTTCGGTCATGCCAAATAAATTTTGGGCATGAGAATTACTTGTCTCAGAGATGAAAGGAAGATTTATTTGTCACAGAAGAAGTACATTGAATTTGTACTGGAGCACTTCAATATGAAAAATGCTAAGCCTGTTAGTACACCTCTTTGCATATGAAGTTGGCTAAATCTTCAAGAACTTGGTTTGCATCAGCTGGAGTACATTGTCTATTGTGACAACTAAAGTGCAATAGTCTTGAGCAAGAACTTCGTATACCATGCAAGGACAAAGAGTATCGACGTCAGATATCATTGGACTCATGAGGAAGTGGAGAGTGAATCATTTAACATCAAAAAGATTCATACAAGTGAAAATCTAGCAGATATGCTGACCAAGACGATACTGAAAAAAAAATTTGAGTTATGCAAAGAACTTGTGGGTATGAGCTCTCTCTAAAGAGGAGGAAGATACCTCCTTCCAGTGAATGAGACTTGAGGGGGAGATTTCTGGAGTCCATCCCATATTTTGGTAACTTTTGCTACTGAATTGCTACAAGTAATTGTTAAAAAGGAATAGTGAGAAGAGTTGAAAATAAAGATTTGGTAGTTGGCAAATTGGTAAGATTTGTAAACCTTTCTTTTGACTTTGCTACATTTACCTCTGTCATTAGTGACATAGGTATGATTTTCTCCTTCTATAAATATGAATTCTTACTCATTTGTAGAATACACCAAGTTAGAGAGAAAAAACCATTTTGAGAACAAAGTTAGATATTCCATAGACTATACAAGAAAAATAGTCTGTGAAGAAAAATAGTGTATATTTAGTAAGGTGGAAACCAATAAGAGTGTTGTTCCTTTTGAGTGTATAGTAGTCACTTTGAGTATTGTTTTCATGACTACACAGTGTAAATTCCTTACTATAGTGATATCTGTTGCTCCTCTTGGCCCGTGATATTTTCCTTATTTAGAAGAGTTTTCACGTAAAATTCTTGGTGTTATTATTTTCTCATTTTATTTCCATTGCTATTACCATATATATTTTTGTGTTTATCCGTGTTTTCTCAATAGATTGACTATGATAGTTGCGGATAGTATCTTATTATATAATGCAATAATGATAAATTTTAATTTGTTATGAAATCAAGCTCATAAGACTATAATAATAAAGAGAAGAAGGCAAGAGAAGTAGATAGAAGAAGAGGACTTTTCTTCTTATTCAAGTGTATTATACAAAAGGTGAATGACATCACTATTTATAGAGTTGAGATATCACCCTAAAGGTCACCATGATAAATGCCCAATTAGTAGGTACATAGTTATCCAAATGGTTCTTATCACCTTAAAAACATGTATACATAAATACAATTAAGTCTTGAGTATATCTAAAGGACAATCCACACAATTCAATGGATTTATAACACTCCCCCTTGGATGTCCATAGATAATGTTCCTCGTTAAAACCTTTACTAGAAAAAACCCAGTGGGAAAAAATTCTAGTGAAGAAAAAAGAATACACATATCTTTTGATACGCATTATTTGTTGCCTCATTAAAAAACCTTGACAGGAAAACCAAGTGGGACAAAATCTCAGTCAAGAAAAAAAAAGTGCAACGCGTATTATACTCCGGCTGATTAAAACATCACTTTATTTCTTGCGATGATGTCTCCAATCTTCATACAGTGTGGTTGATATATTCTTTTTCAAAGAAACACCACATATTTCCTAAATATGGTGTGTCATTGATCTTAAGCAGACGCACACTTGACTTGCTTCATGGAAGAGTTTTATTTCTGCATGGTTTGAAGAAGTGATCACCTACATTGACTTCATTGATAGACAAAATATTATTGTGCCTCCACATGCAAACAAATAGCGTGCTTGATATAGAGCTTTATGCGGATTAGATAAATATTCTGCATCTGCATAACCAATCAATTTTGTCTTGGAATCCTCGTAATAGAATAAACACATAACTATGATCCTTCGAGGATATTCGATCATGTGCTCAACACCATTTCAATGTCTTTTTATCTGGGAAGAACTAAATCTTGCCAGTAAATTTACTGCAAAACAAATATCTGGTCAAATATTGTTATCAAGATGCACTAGTGCCCTGATTGCACCAAGATACGGAGTTTCATCACCAAAAAGCTCTTCATCATTATTTTGAGATCAAACTGAATCATCATTTATGTCAAACGATCCCATAGTCATTGAGGTACTCAATGAATGTGATTTATCTATATAAGAACGCATTAAAATATATCTGTGTATGTGTACTGATAGACAAACATTTTATTTGTCAAATTATCAATATGTAGGTCAAGATAAAATTCTGTGTTACCAAGACCTTTTAGAATTACAAACACAATTAGGGTCATTCTTTTGTATCATTTTCTACCTTGACTATTTCAATCCATATAAGGATTCTTAAAGCTTTATTCAAAAAGTTTTTTTAACTCTTATATGCTTCAGACACCTCAATTACTTCAAAGATTTTCATATAAACTTTATTGTCTAGCAAGACATGACAATTATTCATTATATGGATTCAAGTTTTATGTTGCCAGATCAAAACAAACCTCATTGCATCCACCATAGGAGAAAACATCCCCAATTATGTCAGGATTTTTGCGATAAACCTTTATGCCCCAAGGCACAAACCGTATTTGATATCTTACGGTTATACTATCGCATAATAATTTATTTGTACCCCACTGACATTATATCTTAATTTATGGACTACCAGTCTAAAATGTCACTTTTCTAAGTGAAACAAAATATACTTGAATTGTGCATTTTACTTGGCCAACCATTTATTTGTCCACACTATATGACAGATTTGAATTCAAGATCCTCGTCACAATTTATATCACTGAGCTCTACCTCATATCAAAGATACCGTTGACAGTTATTTGATATCGATTCCAATATGGCATAACTTATGGAGATCTCTTCATTTTTCATCATTTTTCAGGTACCTTAACCTTTTCTGAAGTTTTATGAAGTGTTATGTCAATGTGCTCTTTTATAGCACTTGCCTTATTATCTTGACCATATTGATCATTTGCCCCTTTCCTTCTTCAAGGAATTTTATATTTGGAACCGATTGGTCTATTATGCTTCCGATGTATCATAGACTTTGTCGTTCAAGGATTTCACATTGGAGCATTTGTAGCTGAATTATATCATAGGGTCAGTGCATTCATTTGGAAACTGATTTGCAATAGTATGCAAATGAATTATCCCTTGAACTTTAAGTCACATATATATTTAACGAGGATATAGATAATTCATAATTAAGCTCACACATAATTTTCAGCTGTCAAAATCATCGCTTCCCCTAATGTTAGAAAATCTAACATTCATCCCAACCTTATTTGGGAATTCATCTTTGTGCGTGGTGGAGCAATTAAAATCATTACTGCACATTTAACATTTTAGATGAAAATTATATGGTTCTTGAACCTGAACAAATTTTAATGGGGAGACTTTGTTGGCTTGATGCATACATGTGTTGCTACATGTTAAATAAATTTATCGCATGCCAAATTTTATTTGGGAGTTCTGTTCTCATAACCATGATTTAGCTATAATTGGAGGCATACAATTTTGCTAAATCAACTATCATTATCAATATAATTTCATAATTTGGAACTGTGCTCTTAATTTAACAATTCGAGCAAATAACCTTACGGACACCAACTTGTAAGTTGACAACAGAGCACATGTGATCATCGCATAAATGCATCCATCATATAGTTGCAAATGATCCGCATGGAAGGTGAATGAGCCCATATTCACCTTTTTAATGTTCCAAAAACTTCAGGGGATCACAATCCCAACCTTAGCTGGTACAATGAAAACAAGCAACATAAGAGAATTCTTGAATAATCTTTTATTTCTTCATTATATAAGCCACATAAATTCTCAATTATATTTGCATCACATCCAAACCATGATAGTCAACTGGTCATGCCAATTGATATTTATTTCAGTACACTTATAATTTACTTTTGTATGTGATTTCATCAGCATTTTCATGTTTGTCTGCAACAAACAAGAGGAAAAATGTAGTAATCTTTTACATAAATATTTATAACCCTCTTCGATTGTAGTGATTTAAAGATATTAAATCTTTTCATAATTTATAGTCTCAGTATTTCTTTTAATTTAATCCGAAACTTTAAAAAAAATTGAGACTTACTACAACCTTTTATTATTCCTCTGGTAATAACATAACTCGTTAGAGCTTGCTATTAATTTTGTGTACTATCACATATTGCATGACACCATCCCTATGGTGAGTATTTACTTCAAGGAGGAAATTATATTATTATTGTCATGGTCAAAACATTACGAGCAAGACATGTTTCTTGCTTTACTTTTTTTATACCATAGATACACAACCAATGACAAATTTGTATTGTCACACAGTATACTTGATTATGGCCACAACCTTTACAGGAAAGAATTAATTACTTCTTTCTTTTTGCCCTTTCGGTAGTTTATAACAAACATACCATAATATTCATGACGTATAAACTCACACGACCATTGAACGTTCATGTCAAATAAAATTTATTTATTTCTCTCAAACCTTCCGTAGAGATGAGATGTGGCATATATCATTTTTTTCTCAAACCTTCCATAGAGGTGTGTTGTTGCATATATCCAACCCATAATGATTTTATCACATCTTGATCCATTCTCTTATAGAATGGTCGAGCATTCACGATACTCATCACCAGTCACATTCTCTTCAAGGAATGGACTAATAATTTATATGTATTTCAGAAATTTGCATTATAAGTACATTGTCATGGCTTTAAAATTCATCATATTTCCATGACAGACCTCAACAGCACTTTGAAAGATCAAGTGTACCATCACTTTATCTTCTTGTCTTTTGATGGAGGATTTATAAACTTGTCAAATAATTGGGTAGACAATATTCACAAGTCCAACGACCTTTAATACCATTTTTGATGATAAAAATTGTCTTCACATTTTGAAGGACTATTTGGAGAACCCATAGTGTTCTTTCTTTTATAATTACCACAATGATGACTATTAATAATTACTTCCCTTCACGACCTTTTTTATATCGTTAATCATTTGTCATCTTTCAGACTAATTATTTACTGGTACCATTCATACGATAGAATGGAGCAAGTCAACATCAGATTTCAATGTTATCATATGTTGCTACCACACTCTTTTCAAGGAATAGAACAAATTCAATAGGACGAATTTCATGGCTTTTCATCAAAGCCTTAGTCATGATTATATCATCACTAGGGTGAATTGACTCAAACTCAATGTCTTATCCATATAAGGCGTGTTAGGCCAAATTCTATCGGACTTGAACCCAATCCTTATCATCATGGTGCATCATAACTCAAATTGATATCTTACCCTTTTAGTGCGATGGGACTTGAATTTATCATCTTATCCTCAAATATTTTTCATTATGTGCATCCAAAATTAAACCAGATGTCTTACCCTTTTAGTGTGATGGGACTTGAATCCATCGTCATACCCTTTAATCAATGTCATATAAGTCAATTCCAATAGAACTCAACCATGAGCCTTTAAGTGAAATCAAGAATTATATAAGCAAATTTAGTCAAAATAAGATTGAGATTTTTCTCACCTCTAGCAATTATAAATGTTAATAAGTTCCTCATAATTAACACTTAAAAAATCAACATGAAAATTTACTTTTCTATCCTTCAATTCTTTTCTGAAATGAAGAACTGTTAGTATAATCATAAACCAATGTATAAAATTGTTAAAGTAAAACAAACCAATATGTTTTACCTTTTCATATATCACATATATACTAAAAAAATTATTAGTATAAGAGGAACTTTTGAAAATATAAAATGTGTAACAAGAAAAAATAAATAGAACCTGTTCGTGCTCACAAGTGTTTCAACTACAATACTTTTGTGAAGTGCTACAGTTTTTAGATCATATTCGTGCTGATTCAAGCTCATAAGACTATAATCATAAAGAGAAGAAGACAAGAGAAGTAGATAGAAGAAGAGGAATTTTCTTCTTATTCAAGTGTATTATACAAAAGGTGAATGATATCTCTATTTATAGAGTTGAGATATCACCCCAAAGGTCACCACGATAAATGTTCAATTAGTAGGTACATAGTTATTCCAATTGTTCTTATCACCTTGGAAACATGTATACATGAATACAATTAAGTCTTGAGTATATCTAAAAGACAATCCACACAATTCAATGGATTCATAACATAATTATTTTTTGTTATGAATTATAATTAGTAATGATAATATTAATAACAATCGGAGATGATGAGTAATAATGTTAGTTAAGCGATATGTAATATAATGTTAACTAATCTTAGAATTATTGATATTTTAGTGGATGTAATGATAGGCATGGCGAATTAAGTATAAAAAAGGGAAAACTACATATTTCATCTCTTTATAAACAACTTTTTTTTCTATGTAATAAAGTTTTATACTTCTAATTAAGCATGTATTGATCAATCAAGAATATAAGCCTCAAAAGTCAAATAAAGTTTTCCAAGTTTTTAATTGGTTTCCTTCTCTTAATTGGTTCATTTTCAACTTCATCAAATCCTCTTTTGTAAATCACGTAACATACTTATATTTTTACTTTTGCAAGTTGACTTATCTCTTTTTTAAAAATATTATTTTATATAGGTGTAACAACAAAGGTGGAATGACTTTGTAGACCCTCGTACTTGTCTGCGTTTGTAAGTTGAACCATTGTACTTCTGATTTTGCCAACTGAACCCTTAAACTCATTCAAATACAATATTTCAAACCCCTTTCTCATCACTTAAGTGTGCGTGTATTACACTCAATTTACACATGAAATTCCACGTCATTTTTTAATAACACATCAGTATTATTATTATTTTTTAATGACACATCAGAAATTAAATATTCAAAAATAAATAATATTTTTTAAAAAGTTGTAATTTTTTTTTCTCTATGTACTCATTTTCCATATACCCACTTCATCTTCTTCCTCCCCACCCTCTACCCTTCACCCCAAAAAATAAAAATCACCATTTTTCGTCTTTCTCACACTCAAAATTTTTCTTATTGACAAAATGTGAAATAGTTAGCTCTTACACATACTTTCGATTCTATTTATTTAGATTTGGTAAAAAGATATATTAAGAAAACTTTAAATTGAAAATAAGTATATGTTTATAAGTAAATTCCAGCAATGGATCTTGAAAAATTAAGTCTTAAAAATGTGAATGAGATGTATTTTAACAAAATCTTTTTATTATGATTATGTTAATGGTGTATATGTCAAAAGAGAAGAAAAGAAAATGGATAGGGGCAGGGGGTGCGTGGGTGGGGGATCTGGGGCTGAAAAGAAGAGCAAAAAGGTGGGATTGGGCTGAAGAAAAATAAGAAGAGAGAAGGGGTAATGGGTGAGTGAGTTTTTGATTATTTCTTGAAAAAGTGGTGTGGGGAAGAAGATAGATTATTTTCTTTTTTAATTTTTTATTATATGATTTTAATAATTTAAGATTTAAAAATTAAAGTTTAAAAAATGATTCCCACTCGCCTTAAATGTGTGTGGTCACACTATCTCGTCAAGTCAGCTATTTTAACGTCACATAAGCATGGTCAATAGTTAGAGGGGTTCAATATATTATGTTTTATTTAGTTTAGGGGTCCAGATGACAAAGGGGTAAGTAGAAAAGTTTAAAATATCAACTGATACAATTATAATGGTTCACTAGACCATTCCGCCCATCAACAATTGATGAAGTTAGGGAATTTTGCTTTAATAAATGCACCGATGAGTTTACATGAAGGATTGCAAATTAGAGTGTAAAGGTCGAGGGTATAGATATAGATCAGGCATTCTATAAGTTTTCGTTGTTATTGTACCCATTAACGTCTTATCTGAAGCTAATGTATGCATTAAATCTGCAAAATTATTAAAATTATATAGGCTAAAGGGTTGAATTTTATTTTTTTTCGATCGTCTTTAATGAAAAAATGATCTTTATTTACTCTTCTCCTCATCTTTACTATTCATATTGATGTAGCAGTATCTTTTGGTTGTCCTATTTTTACTTTGAAAACACTTTTTTTGAAGATAAGTTTTATCGAAAATAATTTCTTTAGCGGGTACAATGTGGGGTGGATGTAACTTCAAAATTTGATAATTTTGGATGAAACTGAACCCCATTTTACAATTGAGGACCTTAAATTCTCAAAAAGACTTGGAATCTGAAATCAACAACTGACACAGATCAAATTTCACATTTAGGGACTGAAGGAATCGATGAGAAACCTACTTTCTTAACAACTTAGTCTTTCAAACTCAAAACTTATCAAATTCTCAATTTTTAACTCAAAGATCAGAATCACCTTTTCAAACTCAATCACAAAAGACTCAGGGTCACAATTAGTAGAGCAAAATGGTAATTTCTACAAAAAAATAAAAAATGACCAATCAGGTTATTACATTTATCTAGATCTGAATTCATATCTTAATATGAAGATGTTGCATTAATAGTTAACGGTTTGAATCTGCAAACACATCTGAATATTATGATGTTATATTTAGATGTATATACCAAATAGTTAAGATTGCTTGTTTTCTCAACACCTGAATGAATAAAATTTGTCTCCGTTTAAAATATAATTTAGATAAAATAATAAAATTAGTCTGATGTTACATCAATAAAATAATATTAAAATTTTATATGACAATTGTTGGTGGTGATGACTAACAATTGTGATTCTATGTGGAGTACGGATAAAGTTGACTGAAGATGATCGTTGTGGATAGTATTTTCTGGTATAGTATAGTACTGATTAATTAACAATGGTCGTTGTCAGTGATGACTAATAATTGATAGTGAATGATATTAATAGATAATGATAATGGCGTAAAATAATGTAAGTTAAGTGAAATTGATGATCTCAATCATCGTGATTGACATCCACACTATCCCTCGGTTGTGAGAACCATTACTAAAACTCAACTAACCGTAAAAATATATAACTAAATCAAACCAAGACATTTAAAGTTGTGGAAACAAGTTTAAATGCTAATGAAAAGAAACAGATTCCCATAAACTCTGAAAGTTTAACAAAACAAATGCGGAAAGAACACCTAGAACATGAAAGTCAATGTACCAAAACTCTAACAAATTTCATAAGTCTAAACAAGAAGGGGTATAATCCCATCCTAAACATAAGAAATCTAAAGAACTAGTCTAAGTTCGAAATGTGGACATAAAAAGAAAGATAATTCAAGGCAATCCGAAATAACTGACTCACCCTTGAATTCAAAACGATCACTGATCTTCTAAACAAGGCCTGTCAATAGCCGCCTGAAGAGGCCCTGAACTCAACAAAGAAAGAGCAAGTACAATATCAGTACACAACCATAGTGTACTGGTAGCATTACGTGGATATCCCACTAAGTTCAACACATATAAGTCATAACAACATAATAAAAACATCCATACACCAAACATATACAACATCAACATCATTTATGAACAACGTATAATTTCAAAATTCTCAAGATGTACAGTTATGTCAAGTTAATGACCCTCTCATGAAACCCACACCAAACTGTTAGCGTATCAATATGTGGTATCCAAACCAATATTTATGTCGAACGTGGAAACCGATCCCATGTTTATACCGAAACATGACAACTGATCCTAATTAGTGTGTTGGAACGCAACACTTGTTCCATACGACAAGTCACAATCAAAAGTATATTCTGAAAAACCATATAATCAAGAATCATAATGAAGCAAAACAAATATACATCACACAACATGAAATCACAATCATCACCTACCTTTAAACACACTTAAATTCCCTAAGAAACTAGATTCTTCCCTTTCCGGATTAGTTTCGCTGGCTCTTAGTTTATAAGCAATTAATATAATACGGAAATCAATAAATGATGTCGAGTTACCCGAAAAAAGTTAACACTATCAACCCTAGATCAAATCTATGATCCTAATACCCAAATTAGGACTTTTGTCACTATCCAAACAGTTCCAAAATCATTGTCCAACAATGATCACCCACAAATTTATATTCTACGGATCAAAAAATAGATTTGGGGAGACAAAATCTTACCTTTTGCATCAATAATGGTGAAAAACTATCAAGAAAACATATGGGGTCGTTCCCTAGTTCTCAAAGTCGAAAAGTGCAGAATAAAACATTTTGAGGTTTATTTTCGACTTAATCCGTGACTGGCCCGCTATGGTGGCACTCATCTCGCCACAACTTCCCTGCCCTAGCGGGAATAATCTAGCCTCAGCGGCTTTAAAGGAAACAGAGAGCTAAATAAAGAATTTCAAAACCCCCATTTCACAACACACCTTCAACCAATGATACTCAGAAAATATCCGTTCACGCTAAGATTGGTTTTAAGAGTTCTACTCGCCCGAATTTAATTTCACAAAGTTAAACGAGTTCCTTAACTTCTTAGATATCTATTTATATGATCAAGATAATAGTTAGATCACCCAATTATTATGGGATTTCTCTAGATTTTACTGATTTCGATTTCGTCTAATTCTTGACTACGTTGGAAAATTCTAAGTTACTAAGGAAAAAACTTTCGTCACGATGCAAATCGAGTCGTGAGTGGAACCCACACTTTACCTTCTAGGTGGAAAAACCAACAAATTTAACCCCAACTTACAAACTACAAGAATAAAGCCGAAGCTTAAAATCTTATTAACTATCGTTTCCCAAAAGCTGAAAGTCATTACATGAAGGGCATTTTTTTCTTAAAATTCCAAGTGTAAATGTATTAAAGACACCAAAATGAGTAAATAAGATGGTCCATGTCTGAAATTTAAGAACATCATGCCATGAATGAGAGAATCCATCACAAGCTCGAATGAATAGTTCAACCTTGAACCTGATGTGTTGAGACTGGCTAGAGTTGAGGGCGAGTTAAGTCGCTGTTACACTCGCTGCACTCCATAAAAGGAAAACAAATAAAAACATAAGTAGGGCTAAGTACGGGGCAATATATACTGAGTAGGTATCATCGGCCAACCCCAAATAGAAACTAACATACAATGAATAATATAGAATCAATTATGACGCTTAGAAGGTGGCAAGAAACAAACACAGTGACAACAACATTAACGTAAGTACGCAATAACTCACAATATCAAGCACATTTATGACGACTCATGCCTCCATACCACACTCATTTGGGAAATGAGTTCTTTGATATTGCGTACGTTAAGTTAATTCAATATCTTTTTCCTTTGATATTACCGTATTAGGAACGTGACACTCTGATCCAATTATACTGTGTCAGAACATGACACTCTGATACAATTATTACGCGTCGAAATGTGATACTCCGATCCAATTATATCGTGTCGGAAGATGACACTCCGATCCAATTATACCGATAACTATGACAAAATTTTCCCACCGAGATGAAAATATAAGTCAACATATAGGAAACTTGAGAAGAACCTTAAACTCTAATGAATGTCGAGAAATGAGGACAAACGAGAAAGTAGAAAGACACTCACACCAGAACCATTTTCCTCTCATTGTTTCTTAAATGTGTTTCTAGATATCTTATAACTATTTTGCTGTGCTGCTTTATCAAAATACCTTTTGCTCCACAAATTTCTTCAACCCCAAAACATGAATAAGAGGAGGTTTATCTAGGGGGGAAATTTAGGGTTTTAAATTTCTTGGGGAAAAGGAGAAAACCAGGATAAGAACAAGGGCATAGATGGAATTTCCCTTCGAATTTTAGTTCTAAATTTTGCTCCAAGGATCAGAAAACAATCGGGTTGTACGAGAAATCTCCAATTTTCAGCAAACTTAAAAGTTGAAATGGACGCGAGCGGCTTTGATCGAATCGATCGTCCTTGTGCTCAACATTGCATCCATCAACACGAGTCAAAGGAAGATTTCGCGGCAACAATAGTGCTTTTGCGAGAATCACGTCTGGGCAAGACCACAAAAGAATAACTGCTTCTGTTGTACGAGCGTACGACAGAGGAAGAAGACGACACGGGTGTGAACTACGTGCGTAGACGTTGTGTACTACTCCATTTGCTTGTAAACAAGAATTGTTACCATTGTTATTGTCGCATAGCTGGAATCATTGTTGACATTGTGTATTTTCTGATGGAGACACTTCTTGGTTTTTTTGTTAACGTTAGAGTGAAGAGAAAATATGCTGGGTCAATTAAAAGAATGGGTTGCTGCACATATGCTGAATAAAAAGGGAATTGGGTTTCGGGAATCAAAAGGGAAAAACTATCTATATAGACACATTACGCTATCAATATACATATTTTATCTCTACTTTAAAAATATTACATAGATTACCACTTTTTAGTAAATATACCATATAATTCAGAAAATTAAATCGGATACACAATACCTTAAAAAATTATAGTAAATAATTATCTTAAAATTGTATCTCCTTAATGAGTGGGACATTAATAATTCAAATTATTTTTATTTATTTTCAATTCAGCCGCTTCTCTCCTCAAATCCAAAACGTTTGTATTTTATTCACACTATCCCACCCTCATCCCTTCATTCCCACTCCTACACGTATCCCTCATTACCCTTTCTTCTTTAGCAGTTCAATACACCTTTTGCATGTACAAGATTTAAATCAATCTGTACATAATCAACATTGAAGTGACAAAGAAGGTTTCAACTGTATACAAATCAATGCTTTAAATTATTTTAGCTGATAGATTTTAGAATTTTTACATTGTTTGAGTTTTTATCTCTCCATTTCATTTTAATGACTCATAATTCGAAAAATGGTATGAATCGTGTTAAAGGGATTGTTAATGAATAATAAACTTCCGACAATTTTTTTCTTTATTTGTTTCTTTTCATAAACATTTTGTAATAATTGTAGGTTAGCTTCCATTTCAGTTACAACTTACAACCAATTAATTTAAACAAATAAAATATGTATCTCAGTTTAAAAAATTGACAGATACATGTATCTCATTTATTCAAGGGAAAAGGGTCTGATATACCCCTTAACTTTGTCATTTGGAGCTGATATATCCCTCATTATAAAAGTGGTACGTATATGCCCTTACCGCTATACAAATGGCTCACATATACCCTTGTCGTTACAAAATGGCTCACATATACCCTTCATTTAACGGAAGTTAAAAACTTAGTTTTAAGTTTATATTTGTTGCTTCTAATTTTTTTAAAAAAAATTATTTAGGGGTATATATGATTCTTCTATCAAAGTTCAGGTATATTTTAATTTTTTTCATACATAAATTATTTTTTGACTTCTTTTATTATAATTATTTGAGTTTCTTATTCTTATTTTGTTTTTTTTCTTTCATTCCTTAGTTTAAAGAAAAAAAATTTAAACTATTTTTTTTGTGTGTATTGTAATTTAATTTCGTATTCGAAGAAAAAATTTGGTCATCTACAATAAGTTTTACAAGAATATTAGTGAAACATGAATAAATTTGATTATCAAAATAATAATTATAAATTAGTCATTGAAACAAAAAAAAATCAAAAAAAATATGTTTGATGAGGATTCAATTTATTCATATGGGATTATATTTTTTAGAAAAAAAAAATAAAAATTTAAATTAATTTTTTTTTTCATTTCCGTTAGAGGAAAAGGGTATATGTGAGCCATTTGTTTACAAGTAGGGGTATATATAAGTCACTTTTATAACTAGGGGTATATTAGCTCTAAATTACAAAGTTGAGGGGTATATCAGACCCTTTTCCCTTCAAACCTATGTATCCTAAATATAAAAAATAGTAGAGAAGGTAATATTTAAAACTATAGAGAACCTAAGTGATTAGGACTTAAACTAGTGAGATTTATGTAGTTTTCCTATTAACAAGGGGCTAACTGATCATGGGATATGGCTACAAAAAAATTGCATAGAAGCTGGCCCAAAACTTGGTCTTGCAATTCAATTGGAGAAACACTAAATTTCAGTATGAATTTCAATCGTAGCCAAATCATATTAACATTTAACCGAAAGAGTTAGTTGGTAATTTAGCTAAAATACTAAATAAGGCGAATTAATAAAGATCAATTCATGAGCTTCTTAATCTTTACGAAATAAATAACTAATCAATTTAAATAACTAAAAATTATGACTATAAGTTGTACTAAACGAAATTTAAAATACTCATATTAACAATGTATAAACCTTTTGATATAGTTTTTCAAATATTTATACAATACACTAACTATGTATATAATTATATGAAATAACCTTTCAGATACTATAAAAATCGACAGAAATTACTTAAAATAGCCTGAAAACTATTTGAATTTCACACACTATTATTTTTGGACACCCTTAATAAAATTTCTAGCTCTGTCATAAGCTATCATTTTGAAGAAATTCTTAAATAGATATTTTAATGATATTTGAACCCGTCATAGATTTTAAATATTCAAACTCATTACATAATTACATAATAAGAAAAACAAATACATGATTAAGATTGAAGAAAAATAAATTTGATAATAGAGACTAAATAATTAATATTAAGCCGTTCATTAATTGCAAATCAATGAATCATAAATTTCCCCCTCCCAAAATATTAAATGCCATTTTATCTGTACAAAAGAATCATCCCTATATAAACAACAACTTTATTTTCTATCTTGATACCAAGTCAGTATACTCTTCAGTATATATAGATCAATCAAGAAGAATAGAAGCCTCAAATGGAATTTTTCAAGTTTTTGATTGTTTTCCTTCTCTTAATTGTTCCATTTTCAATTGCATCAAATCCTCTTGGTAAATCACATAACATACATATATGTTTACTTTTTCATGTTAATTTATCTACCTTCTAAAACATTGTAAATCAATTTTTTTTCAATGCATGATAGGTGCATCAACAAATGATGGAGGTAGGGAATTTTGCTTTAAGAAATGCACAGATGAGTTTACACAGGAAGATTGCATGTTTGACTGCAAAGGTCGAGTGAAGCTAATGCATGCGTTAAATCTGCGTATTAAAAGAAATTATGTATTTGATTAATGGTTGAAAAAATTTTCTGACCGCCTTTGATTGAAAGATGATCTTTGTTACTCTTTTCCTTATCTTTACTATTAATATTGTTTTAGTTGTATTTTTGGTTGTCCTACTGTTTTTACTTTGAAAACATTTTTCTTGAACATAAGTTTTATCAGGAACTTAAATTAATCAACTTAAGATTTTGATTTGAATTATGCGTCTTTTCAATGCATATATACATATATAGTTTCTCATTCGATCAAAAAATAAAATTATATATATATATATATATATATATNATATATATATATATATATATATATATTAATTGATTGATTGAATGAGAAACTATAATAATTATAACAATACTAGGCAAACAATGGAATTTGAAAAAAAAATACTTTTGGAGGAAGTACCTTATGTTATTTTAAATTTTAACTTAATGGCCTAATGTTAATAAAATACAAGACAAAAAAATAATCAAGATTTTTTTAGAAATTAATTGATACATAAAGCTAATCAAGAATAATTAATGGATTAATTAAAAGTAGACTTAAAGGTAATAAGGAACATGAATCCAAACCAAGGACTAAAAACAAAAAATAAAAAGAATTGCGTTAAAAAAATTACAATCAAGATCGAAAAATATTATAACAATCCTTTGTATCTTCTTTTCAGAATTTTAATTCAAGCGCTTTTGAATTTAATTTAAACTTTGTTGTTGCCTTGTAATTGAATTCAAAAGTTTAATTTTGACTAGTACTTGAAAATGACACACATGTTTATAATTTTATTGTTGATAAGTAGTAATAAACACAAACTTTTATTTTAACCAATCAAATCAAAGTAACACGATGATTGGTTAGAAATGTCAAATGTTCACATGATAAATTTCATTCGCCTTTGATTATTTGACTTCACATATTTTTTTAGCATTTTCAAATGTGACATGATTCTGTTAGCTCTTTTATTTGACTTGGTGTGTGTTGTCCTCCCAACACACATGGAGGTATTGTGATCACAAGTAATAAGTGTTGGTTCAATGATATTCTGTAAGCATTTTAATATTTTTAATTATCTCAAAAATGTTTTCCCTTCTTTTGATTAACTAATGTAAGAAGTTAGACATAATAGTCTAGGTGCATAACTTCTTTTTTGTTCGTTAGTTTTTGCCTTAATTGTCATTCTTATTAGTGAATGTTGTTGACCACTTAGTGGTTTCTGGAAGAACGTGTAATGGTCATAGATGATCATTACTTTTTTATATTCAATCTGCTTTATCTTATTTTTTATTCCTCCATTATACCTTATAACATATGTAACTCCAAAGGCCAATTATCTTCACTATTTACTATTTCCTTATCTTCCTATTCATTGCTAGGAAGACTTCTTTTAGTATAAATAGTGGTGGTTTTCATTTGGTTTGATATATAACACACAAGAGAAAAATATAGAGTGAAAAGAGTTAGTTAAAAAGAGAGTTCTTACACTACAACAAAAATGACCATTAGCGACATTTAATTCTTAATTGCCGCTAAATATATATTTTTAGCGACAATTGTCACTCTTTGTATATGTCCCTAAAGCCTTTAGTAAAGACGTCAGCACTCTTTATTAGTGTCAATATTTAATACCGCAAAAAGTTATTTTGGTTGTAGTGTTATTAGTTGAAGGGAAGCGTGTTTTATTTGTGGAGCTTTGGACTCAACTCTTATCTAGAGTGTTGAGTTATACTTTGTAAAGGCTGTTGTATCCTGGAGGGGACAAGTCAAAGAGGACTACTAATGGACCGGTGGAAATATTTGTTACAGTGGGCTTGAATCTCCTTAAAGAGAGCGAGATATTCGCACCTCAACCTGAAGAGATTTTATTTCTTTATTCATTTTCAGTTGTAATCTTGTATTTTTTTTTATCTTGTAAGTTTTCACTAACAATTTTAACGAGATTCATCATGACTACAGTTGAAAAAATCACGGATGTCAAGATGAGAGATCTTAACAAGCCATTTCGGTTCAATGATAACCATTTTAAGAGATGGAATGGTAAAGTACTTTTTTACTTAAGTCTTCTCAATGTTTCTTATGTGTTAACTGAGAAGAATCCTAATAAAGAAGACATCACCTCTATGAATGATGATGAGACTATTTCTCATCTAGAAAAAGTGAAAAAATACGATGGAGATTCTTATAAGTGTTGGTATTATATTCTTAACTGACTGTCTGATTTTTATGATTATTATGATAGAACTTCCTCTAGTGCAAAGAAAAATTGGAAAGCATTGCAGAGTAAGTATGATACTGAAGAGGCTGGAGCAAAAAAATATGCAGCTAAAAGATTTTTTTGTTTCCAAATGGTGGACAACAAAACAGTGGTAGACCAAGCTCAAGACTTTATCATGATTGTTGGAGAGCTTAGGTCTGAAGAGGCTAAAATTGGAGATAACCTTATTGTTTGTGGAATAGTAGATAAACTTCCACCTTCTTTGAAGGAATTTCAAAAAACTATGCACCAGAAACAAAATGAAACCTCTCTTGAAACCTTGAGAATGAAAATTCGCATGGAAGAAGCAAGGGGTCAAGATGCACTTTTACAAATAGAAGAGAACAACATTACAATGAAGTTAATTTTAATTATTTCGAATAATGCTACTCTTGAAACTCACAAAAGTACTTCTTTGAAGCCTAAGAAGAAAAAATTCAAGAAAAATAATGGTAGACCTCCTAAGAAAAATAATGGTGAAAATAACCAAGCAAAAAATCCCCAAGTTCAAGAAAAGGGACCATGCTTTGTTTTGTGGCTAGAGTGGGCATATTGCTCGATTTTGCAAATTTTGGAAACGTGATCCTAAACCTCAGGAAAACGTTACCGATAACTCTTTTGTGGCGGTGATTACCGACATAAACATGGTTGAGAATAATGATGGATGGTGGGCTGATTCTGGTGCAAAGCATCATATTTGTTATGACAAAGACTGATTTAAAAAATATACTCATTTTGAGGAGCCCAAAACCATCATGCTTGGTGATGCTCATACTATTCAAGTGCTTGGAAAGGGAGATGTCGAATTGTGTTTTACTTATGGAAGGGTATTAACTTTGAAAGATGTACTTTATAATCCTTCCATGAGAAAAAATTTGACGTCTAGTTTTCTTCTTAATAAAGCAGGTTTTAAAAGATTATTGAATCTGATCAATATGTAATAGTGAAGAAGGGTATTTTTGTGGGGAAGGGGTATGCATGTGATGGAATGTTTAAGTTGAATGTTGAAATGAATAAAACTTCTACTTCTGTTTATATGGTTTCTTCTACCAATTTTTGGCATGCTCGTTTGTGTCATATTAATGATCATTATATTGGAATCATGAGTAGTTTAGGATGAATATCAATGGTGAAAAAGAATTTTGAAAAGCGTGAGACTTTTAGTAAAGCTAAAATCACTAAAAGACCTCATTTTCAAGTTGAAAGAAAAACTAATTTGTTAGAATTAATTCATACTGATGTTTGTGAACTTGGTGGAATTCTAACTCGTGGAGTTAATATATATTTTATCACTTTCATTGATGATTTTTTTAAGTTTACATATGTTTACTTGATGAAAAATAAAAGTGATGCTATTGAAAATTTCAAAATTTATCTCCATGAGGTTGAAAATCAGTTTGGAAGAAAAATAATAAGAATTAGAAGTGATAGAGGCCGTGAATATGAATCAAATGAGTTTAATTTTTTTGTAAGATCATGGGAATAATTCATGACACTACTCCTCCTTACTCTCCTTCATCTAATGGAGTAGCGGAAAGGAAAAATAGAACTTTGGGTGAATTGGCTAATGCTATGCTTATTGAGTTACATGCACCTTTGAATTTTTGTGGTGAAGCTATTTTAATTGCTTGTTATGTTTTGAATCGTGTGCCTCATAAAAAGTCTAAATTGACACCTTTTGAATTGTGAAAAGGTTACAAGCCAAGTTTGGTATATCTAAGAGTTTGGAGTTGTCTACCCTTTGTGAGGCTAATGGATCCCAAGATTACAAAGTTGGGTAAGAAAGTTACTACTTGTGGTTTTCTTGGTTATGCTTCAAATAGTACAATCTATAGATTTTTTAATCTTGAAGATAATATTGTGATAGAACAGGTGATGCTATTTTTCATGAAAATAAATTTCCTTTTGATTCTAAGAATAGTGGGGGTTAAAGGATTAAAAATATTTTGTCACTATTTAGTTCTTCTACTTTTACTTTGAAAAATAAAGAAGTTGATGATTTTTAGTTAAGAAGAAGTAAAAGAGCTAGAGTAGAAAAAGATTTTGGTCTTGATTTTTATGTGTTTAATGTTAAAGATGACACTCTAACTTTGAAAGAAGCATTATCTTCACATGATTCTATTTTTTTTTGAAAGATGTTGTAAATGATGAAATAGAATCTCTTATTTCTAATAAAACTTGGAAGTTAGTTGATTTACTACCAGGTTGTAACTATTGGTGTACACAGGTCTTACGAAAAAAGTTTAAACCGGATGGATCCATTGATAAAATATAAGGCTAGGCTAGTTGCAACAAGTTTTAAACAACTAGAAGGCCTAGAATTTTTTGATATTTTTTCCACGATAAAAAGAATTACATCTATAAGACTTTTAATTGTGTGGCTGCAATTTTGATATGAAAATTCATCAAATGGATGTAAAGCTGCTTTTCTAAATTGAAACCTAAATGAAGAATTTTATATGGATCAATCCGAGTGTTTTGTTGAAGCAGGCCAAGAAAGCAAAGTATGTAAGCTTACTAAGTCACTATATGCCTGGAAACAGGCATCTAAGCAATGGCATAAAAAGTTTGATGTCTGCATGATTGAAATGATTTTAAAACAAATGTGTGTGATAAGTGCATATATCACAAGTCTTGGAATAATTCACATGTGATTATTTTCCTATATGTTGATGATTTGTTGATCTTTGGCTCTAATATGAATATTATTGATGAAGCTAAAAATATTCTTAGAAGCCATTTTGACATGAAAGATCTTGGTGAGACAAATTTTATTCTTGGGATAAAAATAACAAGAACATGTGAGGAAATTTTTCTTGACCAGTCACATTATGTTGAGAAAACTTTGAAAAAATATAATTTTCATGATTGCAAGCATGTTGCTACTCTTTTTTATTCAAGTGTTCACTTATTTACTGTTGAAAGTGAAAATGATGTAGTAACTCAAAAAGAATATGCTAGTATAATCGGATGTTTGAGATATGTGATTGAATGCACTAGAACTGATATTGCATATGCAGTAGAAGTACTTGGCAGGTTTACAAACAAGCTAGGTAATGAATATTGTCATGCTGTAACAAGAGTTATGAGATACTTAATTGGAACGAAAAAATGTGGCTTGTTCTATAAAAAATATCATGTTGTACTTGAAGGCATTTTTGATGCAGATTGGAACACTTTGTCATGTGATTCGTGTTCTACCACGTGTTATGTCTTTACTCTAGATGGTGGTGTTGTTTGTTGGCATCGAAAAAGCAAATTATAATTGCTAACTCTACCATGGAGGATGAACTAATTGCTTTAGCTTCAGCTAGTGAGGAAGCGAATGGATTAAGAGATTTACTATTTCAAATACCTTATTTTTAAAAAATAATTCCTCCTATTTTAATTTATTGTGATAGCACCGCTACAATTGGTAGAGTTCAAAATAGTTATTACAACGGTAATCCAGACCTATAAGAAGAAAAAACTGTAATGTAAGATCGTATTTGACAAATGATATCATTAATGTTGACTATGTCAAATCTTGTGATAATCTTTCAGATCCTTTTACTAAGACCTTAACGAGAGAAAAGGTCTGGGGCACATCGAGGGGGATGGAATTGAAGCCTATAAATTCTTGAGTCATATATGAGGAAATTCAACAGGGAATAGAGATCCTATAACAAGGTTCAAAGGAAAAAACTAATCATATGATGACTTGTGCTGAAAAATGCACTATCTTTTTATTCCCTCCCTATGAAGATTGAGTTGATAAAACTCTTACTGAAATTCTGTTGTTGTATGGGTGGAGTGTTAATCTTACATGAGCACTCTCGACAAATTTCACCTATGTGATGTGTGGAAGTAGGTGGCTTCCTATGAGAATCGAGCTTATTTTGAAAAGCACTCATAAATCTGTGATAGCACATGGTCATAACGTGCTGGATTTAAAGCTCATATCAACACCTTGATTATTATGTGTGATCAGTGATATTTAATTTCCCTTAAGCTGTCATAGTTCAAGTCTGAGATCACTACGACTCTGGAGTAAAAGTTACTGTTTCACTAAGTGGAGGTTCAATGCAGAACACATCTTTATTATGCATAGTAGTCTTCCTTCAGTTGATATACTCTCTTGTCTAAATATTAAAATTAGTGGGGGATTGTTGGTTCAATGAGATTCTGTAAGCATTTTAATATTTTTAATTATGTTTAAAATGTTTTCCCTTCTTTTGATTAAATCATGTAAGAAGTTAGGCATAATAGCCTAGGTGCATAACTTCTTTTCTATCAATCCGGTGATCAAGAAGAGAATGCCGTAATGGAATGGGCGAGGCCGAGATTAGATTGACTTCCCCTCATCCATTTGTCTGTTAGTTTTTGGCTTAATTGCCATTCTTATTAGTGAATGTTGTTGACCACTTAGTGGTTTGTGGCAGAACGTGTAATGGTCATATATGACCATTATTTATCTTCACTATTTACTACCCCATTATCTTCCCATTCATTGTTAGAAAAACTTCTTGTAGTATAAATAGTGGTGGTTTTCATTTGGTTTGATATATAACACACAAGAGAAAAATATAGAGTGAAAAGAGTTAGTTAAAAAGAAAGTTCATATTTGTTGAAGGGAGGCGTTTTATTTGTGGAGATTTGGACTCAACTCTTATCCAGAGTGTTGAGTTATACTTTATGAAGGTTGTGGTATCCTTGAAGGGACAAGTCAAAGAGGACTACTGCTGGAACATTGAAAATATTTGATGCAGTGGACTTGAATCTCCTTCAAGAGAGCGAGATATCGCGCCTCAGCCTGAAGACAGTGGCTGATCTATTATGGCTCGTGGGGGTGCTACAACACTCACGAGCTTTGACAGTAGCTCTATATGTATATATGTATTTTTATACAACATATGTATAAATAATAACCGTGTCACCCATAGAACTGAAGTATTCTTGAGCGCAGTGACAAACCATCTACTTTGCAAGGCCTAGGTCGTAGGATCGATTCCAGCTAGCAACATTTTGATTTAAATTTTTCCAACTATAGGAAGCCTTTGCTTATTTTAATTTTTCTTTTTAACCACATGCAACGTTTCTCTATTAAACTACCACACACATTCTCTTTTTCTATTCTTTTTACTTATCAACTTATAATTAAGTATTAAACAACAATTATTTTTCAACTAATTTAATTTGACTCTTTGAATTTTCTTTTATATGATTAAATATGTATAAAAAAATTCTCTTCACCGTTGAAACCTCCTTTAAACTTTTGAACAACAACAAATTGTCGTTAATTAATGTTTCATCCTGTTCACACCCAATTTTGACCCTCCAGAATATAAATTAATCACCGAGCTTTTTAATTCCCGCGTTAGAATAATTTATTTTATAAAATTCAAATATTTTTCAAGTTTATTTTACATAGTTTTGTCACTTTTTATAATTTTAAATATATATATATA
>NC_028637.1:75813167-75820514 GCF_001406875.1 Solanum pennellii | reverse complement strand
TTATCAACTTATAATTAAGTATTAATCAATAATTATTTTTCAACTAATTTAATTTAACTCTTTGAATTTTCTTTTATATGATTAAATATGTATAAAAAAAATTCTCTTCACCGTTGAAACCTCCTTTAAACTTTTGAACAACAACAAATTGTCATTAATTAAAGTTTCAGCCTGTTGACACCCAATTTTGACCCTCCACAATATAAAATAATCACCGAGCTTCTCAATTCCCGCGTTAGAATAATTAATTTTATAAAATTCAAATATTTTTCAAGTTTATTTTAAATAGTTTTGTCACTTTTATTAATTTTAGATAATATATATATATTACATAGTTATGTATATAATTAGTATATTTTATGATAATTCGAAAATCATCTCAAAAGATTTTATTTTAATTAAATATTGGGTCATTTAGTTTAGTTATATAATAGTTTGTATTTTTAAAATAATTAGTTTATACTCAAGTTTATCATTTTATTTTGTTAATGCTAAGAGGTTCGTAAACTAATTTATGTTAATTCATTACGTTCTAGTTTAAATTGAATTTGACCATTATTTCGATATTAAACCTATCAAAGAATAAGATTTGGGCCCCATTTCGGAATTTCAGCAACCCAAGTTCTTTTTCTCTCAATCCAGGCCCAATTCTAGCAACATACAACAACACCCCAATCGAACCGAACCGACCCCATCGTTTCCTCTTATTTTTCACGCGGAACTCTGCCACGAAAAAAACTCAAAAAACACGACCCAAACTCCAGCGGCTCTAGTGACCCGACTCGCGCTCCGACAACGCGACCAAAGCCTAGAAACGTGCAGCCTAGAGCAAGTCTCCTCTTCTCAGTTCCTTATCCTCCGTACCGAATCTTCCAGATGTCTCAATCTTGTGTTTCGTCCGTCCTTGCTCCTCAGATCGAACGATGCTCCTTGGAATTTCGGTGGGAATCAGTACTGCCCAGCCATCCAACTGTATCCCTTCAAGAAAAATTCAAAATTCAATTCGTTTCCCCCTTTAATGAACCCATATATTCCTTTATTTAAGGCCCTCACCCTCTTCAATCTAAAGTTGAGAGATAGTTAGAGAGAGTTGGCGAAAAAGAATTGAAAAATAGGGGTTAGAAAGGAGAAGAATAGAAGCATACATAGTTATATAAATTTATCAGAAGAGTTGTTGATTTCTATTTTTTTGCGGGGTTAAAGATTTTCGATATCAAACTTCCGTTTTAAAATTTTCTGTATTCTTCTGTCGAAAGCTCTCATCGAAAGTGTGGAAGTCTCTGCTTGGTTTGTTATTGTCTCAGTCGCTGCTCATCAAGAGGTAAATAACTCTCAGTTATTTTATTTATTTAGTTTCCAAAAGTCGTTTGGATTTGAGTTTTATTTTGTATGGGCATCGAAATACTTTTACTTAATATGTTGTAGTCTAAGTGATATCTTTATCCCTCACCTTATTTCTCTCAGGAACTGGTAGTGTATATTTCGTTTTGAACTAATTGAATGTTTGTTCGAATTTGTTTTATCCGTTCTTAATTCCCTCAATCTCGTGACTGTAGTGCTTGCCTCAATAGTTAGTTTGTTTCACTTGTTAATTATCGGAATGCTTTTTTTGTCTCTATTCGTGGAAATGGTATTCATGTTTTATTGTGCGTGTCAAAAGAATCACTCCATTGATTCGGTTTGGCACTTATTTTTCGAGTTTAAGTTAGTCAGTTCTCTTTCTTATCGGTCGGTGTAGGTTAGTGTTGATTTGTTCGAGTGTCTGCTTAGTTCTACGCTTAATCTTATGATAAATTTATTAAAGGCTTATTAATTTGCATTCCACATACCTATGACTCTCAAACTTGACGTTTGTTTGCTATTCACTTAAGTTATATGCAAATAGTCTTGGTCATTGTGTGTTTAAATGCATTAAGTCTTGCCTTAATGTTCTTTCAAAGTGGTTCATGCATGCTGGAATTTTTTGTGTTTAGATTACTTTTAGTAGCTTAATGTTTTGATTTCATTCTCTTTAGCTCCTTTATTATTTACTCATAAAAAGGCTTTAAAAATTTTTTGGATTTGTCTTCAAAAATAAGTAAATATAATATTTAGTCCACATTGTAATTCCTTGGATGGTGTTCAAAGCATCTTTATGTATTTTATACTTGGGAGTTTTGTTTCCTCGTCTTCTATTCCCTTCACTGCTTATCATCAACTTCCCTTTAAATTATTGTTCAAGTGTTATTTTATTTTATTAATGATGTCTGGTAGATGTTAGTAATTTTCATCACTTCATTTCCTTCCATAGATGTTAATCTCTTATTTTACTTTATGTTTTGCATGTGAAACTCCATCCGAGTCCCCTTGGACTCCCCTCCTTGCATATCGTTGTGTCGATCCCACTTTATCGAGTCAGCTATCGAGGTAAATTGGAGAGTAGGTGTACAGGTGGAAAATCGATAAATCCGTACAGAAAATAAGTTTCCTGTTCTTGAAATTTGAAAACAAGCTGAAAATATGACATGTATACATCCATATACAATGATATACGTGATGAAACAGCAATATACAGGTGCAAAAGGGCGTGAAAATGCAGGAAAAATTACATGACATAAGGTTCAACAAAATACAGGCATGAAATGTTCAAAAATGGGTCGGAAACGTCCTGTATACCAGCGTATACTTAATGTGTATATGCAGATTTCTTTGAAGAAAATAGGCCCAAATGCCATGAAAATTGCAGCAGCAAAATTTGGGCCTAGGGCCCAAATTTGATATTTCCTCCCTGGCAACTTTCACATATAGCAAACAAAAAATTCATATTTGTATGCTATAGCTAACTTTGCATAATTGCGCTTCATAGCAAACATAAAAACTGTATAATTCGCTATACATATACAAGTGTATAATTCGCTGGCCTAAATTGTATAATTCGCTGGTCTATTTCGCTTCAATTGTATAATTAGTTTTGCATACAGTTGAATCGAATTAAAATGTATGTATATTGCATAATTATAAGTGTATAGCAAGAAGATATATATTTTTCTCGCTTTATACAAAAACAGAAACATAATATATACACTTCTGTTGTATAAAGCTAGAAAAAATTGTATTTCACTGCAATTGTATAATTCTTTGGTCTTTTTTTCTGCAATATTTGAAGTAAAATGTTTGTAAATTATATAATTAAGTGTATAACACGAAGATATACATTTTTGCATGTGTATATACAATTTTCTCCCGCTTTATACAAAACAGAAACAGAAATTATACACTTCTGTGTATAAAGCGAGAGAGGCGAGAATGGGAGAGTGGCGAGCGAGACTTCTGGGAGAGAGACGCCTGGCAAATTTTTGCCAACGTTTGCTATGGAGCACAATTAAATCAAACCCTAGCTATTCCATTTAATTAGGTTATTAGTTTGCTGTTATATACAATTTTCCCTTCTTATTTATTTATTATGATGTTGGACTAACATATTATTTGATTTTTGATTTTAATTTTATTATATCCCTAAGATAACCATTTCTCTTTATATTAAAAAAACACAAATATTTATTTTATAAATGTTTATTACTTAGATTTTATTTTAATATTGGTCTTGTTAACATATACGATTATTTTCACTTTAAGTAATTCCCCTATTTTATTTTCCCTAACTATAATATAATAATTAAATTGAGCAAACGAAAAAAAAAATTTCTTTTACTTTAGTTAAAAATTTGAAAAGTTGTTTGAAAGTCATTTTAGTCAAATTGTCGGTCCATCGCGAGGTAGCGGGCAGTCCAAGGGCCTAACACCTTCTCGGAATGCATATTTGAACTTCAAACCCTTTTTCAACTGATTTTTATCTGTTTAAATATTTTCAAAATAATTCTCAGTTTTCTTGATGTTTACTAAAAAATCAAGTGGCGACTCTGTCAATTCGGAAAATTAATTTCTCTTAAATCCTAAGATTAATTAATTTTTTGAAACTCAGTCATTTTTATTTTACTTATATTTAATAAAACAGAAATGGCGACTCCGTTGGGGATTAATTAATTTCTAACCATGAGATTTGACTGTTTGACTAATTTTTATTAATTGTTAAAATGATGTTTGTGCTGAATATGTTTAATTTTTCATAAACTGTCATTGCATTCATGGAATCTTCCAATATGTATGTATAGTATATTAAAGGATGATTTGCGGAACCGCAATCGGACTTTAAAATACTCAATCCTTTTCCGAAATGATCGGCAATTTATTGGTTCGTCATGCGTCCAATGGTTTGTCATGAATTCCAGCCTAAGTTGTCTGCTTGGGTTTCCGGTCTTTCAAAAGCCACTCTTAGTCAACTAAGATAGAGCTAAATCAAATCCCGAATTTAGAGCATTTCTAACTATGTTGACCCAATATACAAGGCGTGTTGGTCCCATTAGAAGACCACCTTTAGTCCAAAACGGCCCACGACCTAAATGGACGTTCATACTTATGTGTTTAAATTTGAAGGACGTATACGTTGTTTGAAAAAATCATTGTCTCATGGGGTAAGGATTATATTATAGTTTATATAAGTTAAAGAAAGATCTTTAAAAGCTACTGGTCCATGCAAAGACATTGGCACCCGAAGATTACAAAAGTCAACAAAGAAGAAGGATCTTTCGTGGAGGCATAATTTAGGGCCATACCTCTGCGAGAGACTGATTATTTTGTATACATTTCCCCTATTATGTATCCCCATTAAGTTTTATTCATAATATTTGTATAAATTTTAGTTTTGGGACAATGAAATATTTCAAATGACGTATACATCCCTCAAATCGCTAAGCCTACCCTTGACATAAAAGGGTCACATATCTGTTTCAAACGCGCAATATTTGTTTATGTGTTATAATTGCTTATGTGAATATATTGCTTTATCTGCAGATATTCTAGCTCACTCTTCTTCAAATTGTTTTAAAACCCTAAGAACGAATATCAAGTCACTATCAAAAGTGCGTCCAAATACTCTTCGAGTCTTTAGTTTCCAAACAAAATTCGAACTTCACTTTTTGAATATTACTCTCATATCAGAAAAAAGATTCGTCCTCTCAAATAGAAAAGAGATTCAAGGGTCGAACTACGTAGGACCTAAATTCTCCCCGTGAGATACGTAGGCAACTTTTCAAGGTTCGACCCCCATTCTAAGAAATTTTATCTTTTTTCAAATCTTAAAAAGAAATTAGAGTTACATCTTTGTCAAAAAATAGAAGTACGACAATGAAAGGTACCGTCAACTTTGTCTCGACTCAAGTCGACATTTTTTATTCACTAATCCCAAAGTCAAGTAGACAAATCCCTGTCTATTTAGTCATTTCTCTATATTGGTGAGGCAGTTTATCTCCGAATAAAACAACACTTATGTGCTTATACCTATATGTGATATCTTGTATTATTTACCACCTCCAGGCACTAACACATTGGTTTTTTGAGTTTTTTAATTTGTCAGGTTTTTAAAACTGATCTGTGTTGAAAAGTTGGTTGATCATCCGTATTTCACAAGATCTAAGGCCCCTAAAGATTCCTTCCCCAATGAAAGTTTGCAAAAAGAAAAGACAATAATAGGGGATAACGATGATAAGATTGACATGAATGATGTTGTCGTGGCTCAACCCGCCGCTGCTAATAAAAATGAATCGATTATGCTGTTAATGCAACAGATTTCCGAAATGAGGGTCGAAATGCAAAGAATGCAAGATTTGTCTAATCCAATTTCATCCTTCAACCCTCTAAGATATGGAAGACCTCCACTCCATTTTCCTACACCAAGCACGGAACATGTTCAGAACCTACTCTCTAACCCCACTCAAAATCCCAACCATTGACTTAACCACCCCCAATCCCCGTCACGCCACCACATCATGTCAAGCACCACATCCTCCTCAAAATACCAACCTTCAAATCTTCCATCTCCGTCAAAACCAAAATACGAACAATGTTCAAACCTTCCCCCATCTTCAAAACCAAAATACCAATCCTCAAACTTTCCTCCAAAATTATCAAGCCACTCAAAATACCTAGAATCCCTCCATTGCTCCACCCATACCTCAAAAGACTACTTTCCAAATCCCAATTACAAATAAACCTTATGCCGACTGTTTCGAGCTTGAACACTATAAGGAACAATAGAGAGAGTGGAGGCCAAAAGAAGAGACAGTCAAGCTGAATATGAAAGAAGAGATCAGGAAATCCAAGAAGGAGTTGCACTATATTCTCGTAAGGGTTCAAAGTGCAAAAGTTTGTCGCTTTTAATGGAACAGGAAATCCTCTAGCACATCTGAAAGTTTATTGTGATCAACTCGTGTTGGCAAAAATGAAGCATTGTTGATGCGTCTCTTCAGTCGAAGTCTAAGTGGAGAAGCTCTGGAGTGGCTTACATCACAAGAGCTGAAACTATGGAAAAGTTGGAATGAACTCGCAAAGGATTTCACGGAAAGATTTGGACATAAAAAAGAAGATGCCCCAGATCTCTACTATTTGGAGAAGATCAAACAGAAGTCTACAGAAAATTATCGAGCGTACGCTTTTCGTTGGAGAAATGAGGTCGCGAGAGTTCAACCTCCCATGTCCGAACGTGAGATCACTGAAATGTTCATTCGAACTCAAGAGCCCGAGTACTATGAAAGAATGTTGTCTATGATGGGACTAAAATTTGTCTAGATTATCAAAGTGGGAGAAGCTTTGGAAGATGGTTTCAAGACAGGAAAGTTCACCAAACTTACCACATTGCAATGTAATGGAAAATCTACCAGAATTAGTGATATGCATACATCAAAAGGAAAAGTAGAGGAGGTAAGTATGGTCACGACTACCCATATGAGGTCAGCTTCTCAAAGGAAATATCAAAACTATAATGTCAATAAAAAAAAATTTCCTCGCCCAAAATTTAGGAAGACTCCTAAAGTATTTACACCATTAAGATAATCTCAAACTCAACTTTATGAAAGGTTGAAAGCAGTGGGCATGCTCTATCCTATAGAAGGAAGACCAGCCAATCCTTTGGAAAATTTTTACAGAGATGACCGTAGATGTGTTTATCATTCAGGAGCCGTTGATATACCGTGGTTTCACGGTATAATTAATGCTTTTTCCTTAAGTTTAGTGCGTCCAAAAGCCCTTTTTGTGCTAATTTTTATACAAGTTTCTCTTTGTTTTGCAGGAAATCTGTCCAAAGCCAAATGCGGAGATTTTGAGAGAGAAATGCAGAAGAGACCACCTACGGAGCTTATGACGGTCCGTCATGCCTGTGACGGTCCGTAGGTGGCAGCGTAGAGAAGCTGCTGAAGGAAGATGGGGAAGTCTGACAAGTGTGGGATTACGAAGCTTGTGACGGTCCGTCATGGC
>NC_028637.1:75776188-75803853 GCF_001406875.1 Solanum pennellii | reverse complement strand
CCGATTGTACAAGGAATAGTGAACGCACCCGGATCTTCTTTCTTTTGGACCAGAGATCTTGTAGCAATAGCACTACAATGCTGCATTCTATCATCATCCTCAAAAGTGACCGATCTTTTCTTTGTGACTAGATCTTTCATAAATTTGGCGTAACCGGGCATTTGTTCTAAAGCTTCTACCAAAGGGACATTGATAGAAAGTTGCTTTAACAGCCGTTGGACACGATACAGAGTATTGTTCAACTCGAAATCACAAGATACAAAATATGATCAACAACAACTAGATCAATACTGAGGAAGCCACCTCAATGGATGACATATTGGATGCTTATGAGCGAGTACAAGACATTTATGAATTGATTCATTTGAAGATATTCATCATCAAAGGTCGAGAAGAAGAATGCCCAACATCGGCCAAAATTCTGCATATGAAATTTTTGTTACCTTTATTTAAAAAAATGTATTTAACCCTTTTCCCCCGTTTTATCGCACATTTCTTGTTTGAACTACGTTCGACCTGATTTCTCAAGAGTGAGATACGTAGGGGGCCTATGTCGGCCTCGGTCGTTTCTTTATCAAAACTTTCTATTTTGGTTCATCCTTGAGAAGGGAACTACATTTGACCTGATTCCTGCTTTAACGGGATATGTAGGAGCCACAATGGCTCGGTCATATCCCCAGAAAGATTTCCATTTCTCTTTCTAATGGAAACTGGGAAAGAATTTTTTGAGAGGATCTCAAAAATTCATTTGAAAATGGACTTGTTCAACAAGTCAAGACTGAAATATCAAAATGCAACTGATAGATTTTTGGGTGGATCTCTAAATTCCAAGATGATATTTTATGGAGAATCGTGTTGAAATCTGCATCTGGGACAAATTTTTTGAGATGATCTCAAAAATTCCGCACAACAACATCCTTTGTTAAAAGTTTTATACTATCGAGGCAAACAGGGATAGAATTTTGAGGGGGTCTTCAAAATTCCAGAATGAGCAACCTCAGAATTAACAAAGCAAGTTACTAGAGTTAAATATATTTCATTTTACTTTACTTATATATTTTTAATAAAACACAACCTTTCGTCCGTCGTCCAATCCTGCTCTCTCATCCAAGGCAAGACGAATAATTCTATCTGAATCTAAAATTAATTTAATCGATGAGTCTATTGAGAATTAGAGAAGAATCAAAAGTTTGAAGATTTTGATGCACTAATATTATCTAATTTAGGTAGTTAACAAAACTTTTACCACAATTAAGAATAATGTAGTATTTGGTTGGTAACTAATCGCTCAAATATGAGTTATAAGCTAAATTTAAAACAAAAATAATGAAATAAGACCGAGTCGTATTCTCACAAGTGGTTCCTCTAGCTTGTATTAACTAAACAAGGGCACACCTACGCCTCATATGGGGCACAATTGATTATATCCTACTTTATGTCGGTTTCTCTCGATATGTATATATATATATAGACGTGATTTTTAAAAAATTTAACGGATGCATACACACCTCTATCAAATCAAGTGGTCCGCCTCTGCTTGGCACCCAGTGACTCTAAATCCTAGATCCGCCTCTGCCTGAAAAGATTTTATTTCTTTGTTTCTTTTTCAGTTGTAATCTTGTATTTTGTTATCTTGTAAGTTTTCACTAACAATAAGTGATGTTAGACAATTCAGTTTATCGAATCTACACAAACTTGATTACAGACAAGTATCGTTTAATTCTCTATTACAATTATAAGAAGAAGTGTTATCCTTCTCAAGAGATTTTGATTTGTTGTAATTTTTATTCACACTTTCGACTAAAGTATGTAAAGTAAAAGCGATTTCAATTTCGGAAATTATTCAAAGAGAGATNTGTAACCTTCCTATATGAAGGTGTATGTATACTCGATATGACTATATATTATGTGTTTGTAGAGATATGAAACCTCCGAGTAGTTATAATGAATGTTTTAAATTTTTTCGCAATTTTCAATCTATTAATGTAATGACATGAGACAAAGAGGCTAGTCTTAGTCCTTAAAAAGGACGACAACGCCGGTTACGTCTAGGGGTAAACCTGGATGTGACAAACTTGGTATCAGAGCAACATGTTGAATATGTTGAGTTATGTCTCTCTCTATACCACGTCTATGTAGGTTTATATTCATAATTGTGAAGCGCGTCACACTTATGAGTAGGAACCTATATGATGCTTAGGAATCACTCTCTTTCTTGGATATCTTATATCGTGCCGATAGAGTATACTTATGGTGTGCTTTTACATCTAATCCTATTGTTATGCTTATTGGAAGCATGAAAACTTGAAGGAATTCGGCTCGAAGAGTTGAAGAGGAAATTGTTAATGCGGGAGCTCCTCCCCATGGTGAGCAAGTTTCTCCTCTTTAAGAAGAGGCTAATGTTGACCAAGCTCCGGTCAATTCCCTACCCTTGACGGATGGAGATATAAGGTCTTCCCTCATTCAATTGGCTCAAGCCACCACCATCCAAGCCTAAGCTATGACAGCTCTAGCAAACCGGGAGGTTGTGCCCCATCCTTATCAACAAGTCACTACTATGGCTTCCTGTATAAGGGACTTCACTCGAATGAACATTCCTACTTTCTAAGGGTCTAAGGATGATGAAGACCCCCAAGAATTTATCGATGAGGTCTCTAAAATACTTTTGGCTATGGGGTTTTCCTCAAGTGAGAAGGCCGAGTTGGCCACATATCAACTCAAGGACGTGGCGCAAGCTTGGTATGTGCAATGGAGGGATAATAGTTCACTGAGGGGTGGTCCGGTGACTTGGGAGATCTTTAAGGCGGATTTTCTAGATCGGTTCTTTCCTAGGACAATGAGGGAGGAAAAAGTGGTGGAGTTCATCAATCTTCGCCAAGGAGGAAGGAGTGTCCATAAGTACTCATTGGAATTCATTAAGTTGTCCAAATATGCTTCTTATTTTGTCTCCGATCCTAGAGACCAAATGAGTCGTTTTATGATGGGGGTGTCAGAGGACTTACAAAATGAGTGCTATTAGGCCATGCTACATGACAACATGAATATTTCCCGTCTTATGGTGCATGCAAGAAGGGTTGAGGAGGCAAGGGCTAAGCGAAAAAGGAGAGATTCTAAGAGAGCAAGATCATATGATGGAGGTTCTTCAAAGAATGGATTGAAATACAAGACAAGCATAGATTTAAGAAGCGGATTTCTAATCAATTCCATTCCAAATTCCCAAAAGCTAGTGGTGATAGGGTTTCTAACCCTAAATTCAAGAAGGAAAAAGGTAAATTCACCAAATGAGAAGCCAACTTGTGGAAAGTGTGGTAAAAAGAACTATGGTGATTGCCTTAAGGGATGAGAGGTTGTCCAAACTTGAAGAGTCAAGACAAGGGTAGTGGTCAAGCTCACACAAGTGGTTCTAGTGATGCTCCAAAGAAGAACTGCTTATATGCTCTCCTCTCTAGGGGTGAGTAAGAGACTTCTCCCGACGTGGTGACCGGTATGATGAAAGTCTTCTCTATTGATGTATATGCCTTACTTGATCCCGACGCTACTTTATCATTTGTTACACCTCTAGTAGCTAAAAAGTTTGATATTTTACCCGATATTTTGTATGAACCTTTTGTGGTGTCTACTCCGGTGGGTGAGTCAGTTGTTGCAAAAAGGGTGTATAGAAATTGTCCGATAATGTTGCCCAATAGAGTTTCTTATGTTGATCTAGTAAAACTCGATATGCTTGATTTTGATGTTATATTGGGTATGGATTGGTTGCATGCATGTTTTGCCTCCATTGGGTGTAGGACAAGGGTGGTGAGGTGTAACTTCCCTATTGATCCCGTTGTTGAGTGGAAGGGGGGAAACTCTATTCCTAGAGGTCGTATTATTTCTTGTCTAAAAGCATGAAAAATTATCTCAAGAGTTTGTTTATATCATATTGTAAGAGTCTAAGATCTAGAATTCGAAGTTCCTCCCATTGAGTTGGTACCCGTAGTGAGTGACTTTCCAGAGGTCTTTCCTAATGACCTTCCCGCTATTTCTCCCGAACGAGAAATTTACTTTGGCATTTATTTGCTACCGGATTCAAATCCCATATCAATTCCTCCTTATCAGATGGCTCCGGCCTAATTGAAGGTTCAACTCAAGGATTTCTAGATAAGGGTTTTATAAGGCCTAGTATTTCTCCATGGGGTGCTCCAGTTTTGTTTGTGAAGAAGAAGGATAGGTCCTTGAGAATGTGTATTGATTACTGCTAACTCAATAAGGTCATCATTAAGAATAAGTACCCTCTCCCTCGGATTGACGACTTGTTTGATCAACTCCAAGGGGCGAGCTACTTTTCACAAAGATAGACTTGAGTCGGGGTATGACCAACTTAGGGTAAGAGGTGAGGATATACCAAAGATGGATTTTCGGACTCGGTATGGGCAGTATGAGTTATTGGTAATGGCATTTGGTCTCACTAATGCTCCGGCGGCGCTTATGGACCTAATGAATAGGGTGTTCTGAAATTACCTAGATGCATTTATTATCGTTTTCATCGACGACATCTTGGTATATTCAAAGAATGAGGATGATCATATGGGTCATTTGAGGGGGTAGTATTTCAAACCCTTAAGGAACATCAATTGTACGCCAAATATAATAAGTGTGAGTTTTGGTTGAGTTCAGTGACTTTTCTTGGGCATTTCATATCTAGTGAGGGAGTTGAGGTAGACCCAAGGAAAATGGAAGCGGTGAAAAATTCGCCTAGACCATTGACTCAAACTGACATTAGGAGTTTCTTGGGTCTAGCGGGTTATTATCGGAGGTTCGTGGATGGTTCTGCGTCTATTGCATCTCCTTTGACTACTTTTACCCAAAAGAGTAAGAAGTTTGAGTGGTCGGATTCATGTGAGAAGAGCTTCCGATTGTTGAAAGATAGGCTTACTTCCGCTCCAGTGTTGACTTTACTGGAGGGCGCAAAGGGTTTTGTAGTGTATTGTGATGCATCCCTAGTGGGTTTGGGGTGTGTGCTTATGCAACATGGGAAAGTGATAGCCTATGCCTCTAGGAAACTTAAGGTACATGAGAGAAACTATCCCACTCATGACCTTGAATTAGTGGTCGTGGTGTTTGCATTGAAAAATTGGAGGCATTACTTGTATGGGGTTCATGTTAATGTCTTTATCGACCTAAGAGTGTCCAATATGTGTTTACCCAAAAGGAGTTGAATCTTCGACAAAGAAGGTGGCTAAAGTTGTTAAAATATTATGATATGAGTGTCCTTTATTACCCCGGCAAGGCTAATGTGATTGTGTATTCCCTAAGTCGTATGACTATGGTTAGTGTATCCCATCTTGACGAAGCCAAGAAGGACCTAGCAAGGAAAGTACATAGGTTGGCTAGGCCGGGGTGAGGTCCAAAAGTTTTTCGAATAGGGGTGCTATAGTTCATCATAACTCCGAGTCATCTCTAGTTGTTGAGGTGAAGTTCAAACAACACCTTGATCTAGCCTTAATGGAGTTGAAAGAATCGGTTCTTGTCAAGTTGAATGAATCATTCTCCTCAGGGGGAGGGATGGTGTGTTAAGGTATCAAGGGAGATTGTGTGTTCCCGATGTAGATGGGTTTAGGGATAGGATCGTAAGAGAAGTTCATGGGTCCCGCTACTCAATTCATACAGGTTCGAAAAAAATGTACCATGACCTAGCGGAGATATATTGGTAAGAAGGTCTAAAAAAGGACATAGCGAAGTTTGTCGCTAAGTGTCCGAATTGCCAACAAGTAAACGGCGAACACCAAAAGTCGGATGGCTTACTACAAGAGATCCAAATTACTACTTGGAAATGGGAAGACATCAATATGGACTTTGTAGTAGGTTTACCTCGGACTCAAAAGTCATATGATTCCATATGGGAGGTTGTTGGATCGATTGACTAAGTCCACTCACTTTATTCCAGCCAAGTCTACATATTCGGCGGAGGATTATACAAGAATCTTCCTAGATGAGATTGTGTGCCGCCATGGCATTCCGTTATCCATCACATCAGATCGGGGCGCACAATTCACATCTAGATTTTTCAGGTCATTCCAAAAAGGGTTGGGTACTACGGTGAAGTTGAGCACCGCTTTTCATCCCCAAATGGATGGTCAAGCGGAGTGTACGATACAAACCCTTGAAGATATGCTTAGGGCGTGCATTATTGATTTTAAAGGGAGTTGGAATAAACATTTACCTTTGGTGGAGTTTGCCTATAACAATAGTTTCCATTCATCCATTTTCATGGCTCCCTATGAAGCCTTGTATGGTAGGAGTTGTAGGTGTCCTATTGGATGGTTTGAAGTGGGTAAGCCATCGCTTCTTGGTCCCAAGTTGATTTATTAGACTTTGGAAAAGGTTCATATCATAAGGAATCGGTTGCAAATGATCTATAGTCGGCAAAAGTCTTATGCCGATCAAAGGAGAAGGGATTTAGAATTTGAAGAAGGTGATAAGGTGTATTTGAAAATTTCACCGATGAAAGGGGTGGTTAGATTTGGCAAGAAAGGAAAATTGAGTCCTCGTTATGTAGGTCCCTATGAAATCTTGCAAAGGGTTGGTAAGGTTGCCTATGAATTGAAACTTCCTAGTGAATTGGCTTCGGTTCATCCGGTTTTCAATGTTTCCATGTTGAATAAGTGTATCGGTGATCCCGAGTCCATTATTCCTATTAAGGGTCTTGGTGTCAAGGATAAACTCTCTTATGAGGAAGTTCCGGTTAAAATTCTTGATAGGCAAGTCAAGAAGTTAATGATTAAAGAGGTGATTTCCATAAAGGTGTTATGGAAAAATCATCTAGCTGAGGGTGCGACATGGGAGGCCGAGGCCGACATGGAGTCCCGTTACCCTCATCTTTTTTATAATTAAGGTTAGTCATTCTTTTTAATAATATAAATATGACTAGAAATTGAAGTTCCTTGATTTTTAATGAAGTTTTGCAAAAATGTGCATTTTGGGGTTGCATTACATTGAAATAGTACCCCTAAAATTTGAATTTTGCCTTTTTGATTTATTTGAGTTATGTTGTGCATTTTGGTATGGTGAGTCTTTATGAAATGATATGTAGCATGTTTTTAAGTTGAAGTTTGTGCAAATTGACTCATATTATGTATGTTGAGCTCATAAGTGTTGTGAGAAGGAAATGCCTTATGATGGAGTGTTTTAAGCCTTAGGTGTAAAAATATGAGTTTTGAAATTTTCCTTGTTGAAATGACATGATTTATATTGATTTTATATTGTTGATTGGTTGGGCTGATAGTCTTGAGTCTATTCTTTCCTTCAAAAGAATTTTAGTGTCATTCGGGNGGGGGGGGGGGGGATACTGGAACACCTTGAAAATCCAAGACGTGTCATAAATCCTAACATAGGTGTCATAAGGTTTAAGTACTCTTTTTAAGTCCATTTTAATTAATTTAGGTCATTTAGGAAGTTTAAGAACCAAAACGTCCAAGAACGTCCATGATATCCCGGAAGTTGGTTCAAAGGGGTGTTAGCGTGCCTTAGCCTATTTAAATAACTTTTAGAAATCGAAAATGTACGAAAATTGGTGGAAGTATACCTAATGGGTGTTTGATTTGTTTCATGGTTGAAAAGTACGGGTACGACCATCCAAGGACCAACCAAGGGCCCTTGAGAAGGACCCTTGCGTTTGAAGAAACATCGCCTGGATAGTGAGCAACTACAGGACCACCTACAGTCCGTGAGTGGACTGACGGGACATCGATGTCACCATCGTCCTATACATAGCCAATTTGAGGAAGGCCTCTGCCTGCACAATCTCTGAACTCATCGGAGTGCAGGACGGAGGGGTAAGGGTCCGTAGGTTCACAGACGGCCCGTCGGCGGGGTTCCGTTTGTGAAAGGTGAAGTTTTTTGCACGTTTTTATATTTATTCATTTAATTAATTAGGTAGTTTAGTAGTTATTTAGGGATTAAGGGGAGACTAATTAGCTAACTTAAAACCCATATAAAATCCCAAACCCCCAATTAAACTAATGAGAGCTCATAAAATAAACTCTCTTCCTTCTCTCTTCTTTCTCTCTCTACTTAAACTCACCATTGAAGACTAGCAAGTAGAAGGGTTTGGGGCCTAGAAAGGGATGAATTCTCCATCAAATTGTTGTCAAACGTTAAGGTATGGGATCTAATTCACCTTTGAGAATCTTTCCTCAAAGGGTTACTTCAAAATGAATTTCAAAAGTTGAGTTTTCTTATGGGTTTCATTCAATTACGAAATTGAAGTTATGGATTGAGTTATTGATGATTTCTTTAGGTTATATTGAGTATATTAACATGAATCTTAACTTGATTATGGTAATTGTTGATGGTTTGGTCTAAATTGAAGAACATGGTCCTCAATCCCTAACCCTAGATTGTGATCTTGAGCTATATTGTATTATGATCATTCAATTTATTTGGTTGTTGATTATATTACTATCCTATGGTGTTATTATGATTAAATTAAGCTGAATTATAGTCCTATCATGCTAGTTCTTGAGATGTGATTTAGGTTATGAATTGTATTGTGAAATTAGCCTGTGTATCTTGTCTTAAGTCATGATCTAGTGTTGAATTGTGTTATAGAGATGCAATTAGCCTTTTTATCTTATTAATTATCATTGTGTGATGATGTTACTCCCCAAATTGGGTTGAGTTATGTGTTGATGGTAAGACCTTGATGATAGCCTATGAGGAAGACTTGGTAAGTCTTAGAATCTCTATCTTTACTTCCAATTGTGATTAATTGTGGTTAAGTCATGATGTTACATTGGAGTATGCCTTATACTAGGATTATAGTATTATAATATTGAATTGAAATGTCTTGACTATGTTTTGAGGTTGATTAAGGTGTATGTGATATAAGGATGGTGAAAATTGTCAATGTGCCTTGATATGCTATGAAATGCTAATGTGTTAACCTCACTTATATGAATTGTGATGAAAGGAATTATACTCATACAATTCTTATTGAGCTATTGATGATGATGATTATACAAGGGGTAGACCATATAACCTAAACTAAGCTATCACTTATAATTAAAGGCTTAAAGACATTTCAAAAAGGAACTCTAGCTTAGCACTGAGTGAAACTAGATTGAGGGGTGACCCTTCCCACCTAAGGTAAGAGCACTACATTGCATTTTTAAAGAAAAGTTGTCAGTTATAACATATTTATAAAGTTAATTGAGGTCAAAATTTAAAAAATTATTTTACTACTCTTATTTTCTAATGAGTCCTAATTAGATTTGTGAATACAAATTTCATCGATAATTTATTTGTGCTAAATTCTCAAAAACATATACTAGTGGACCAATAAATAGAACTCCTAATTATTTCTTTTTATTTAGTAAATAGTATATTAAGATAAAAGATTTGTTTCACTAGACAAGTTTCCCATAAAAAAATTAATTAGTTTTCTTAATTTTATTTATTTGTAGGGTCTATTTTATGAAACAAACAAAAATAATGATAAATTTTGTTAAATGATTTTACTAACACAAATGTCTAAGTTGAGTGATTTTTTTGATACCCAACAAACTTTTTGTTAGATCAATTACTAAAGTTGAGTGCTTTTATTGATAAAAAAATCTAAGTTTAGTGATTTTTTTGTTACAAAACAAACTTTAATGACTTTGCTAGATCAATTCCTAAAGTTGAGTAATCTTTTAAGATATTAACTCCAAAATCACTCAACTTAACACCTTTATCACTCAATTATAGTTTATCACTAAATAAATTTGACATGACAAATTAAATTTATTTTTATACCACGTAATCATGAACCCCACAAATAAATAAAATTATAAAATTGATTCATTTTTTTATCTTCCCCTCTTAAATTCTATTTTTGCTATCAAATCTGTAACTTTTTTTTTAAACTGTTAAAAACAATCAAATTTCTTTCTTATCGATGACATTTTTAAAAATTTCTAATCAACATTGGAAATAAATGTTAAATTCAATGGCACTGATTATATTGTCTTCGTGATTCAGCACATTGTTAGCTAAAAACGAAAAAACAACAATATATTGTGTCGTAATCGATGTCTCACATAACCACAAAAAAGTACAAAAAAAATTCTATATACTTTGTTATACATGCTGAGATCTTGTTTATANACTATGGGTAGTGTATCCCATCTTGACGAAGCCAAGAAGGACCTAGCAAGGAAAGTACATAGGTTGGCTAGGTCGGGGTGAGGTCCAAAAGTTTTTCGAATATGGGTGCTATAGTTCATCATAACTCCGAGTCATCTCTAGTGGTTGAGGTGAAGTCCAAACAACACCATGATCTAGTCTTAATGGAGTTGAAATAATGGGTTCTCGTCAAGTTGAATGAATCATTCTCCTTAGGGGGAGGGATGGTATGTTAAGGTATCAAGGGAGATTGTGTGTTCCAGATGTAGATGGGTTCAGGGATTGGATCCTAGAAGAAGTTCATGGGTCCCGCTACTCAATTCATACAGGTTCGAAAAAAATGTACCATGACCTAGCGGAGATATATTGGGCAGAAGGTCTAACAAGGGACATAGCGGAGTTTGTCTCTAAGTGTCCGAATTGCCAACAAGTAAACGCCGAACACCAAAAGTCGGATGGCTTACTACAAGAGATCCAAATTACTACTTGGAAATGGGAAGACATCAATATGGACTTTGTAGTAGGTATACCTAGGACTCAAAAGTCATATGATTCCATATGGGAGGTTGTAGGATCGATTGACTAAGTCCACTCACTTTATTCCAGCCAAGTCTACATATTCGGCGGAGGATTATACAAGAATCTTCCTAGATGAGATTGTGTGCCGCCATGGCATTCCGTGATCCATCACATCAGATCGGGGCGCACAATTAACATCTAGATTTTTCAGGTCATTCCAAAAAGGGTTGGGTACTACGGTGAAGTTGAGCACCGTTTTCATCCCCAAATTGATGGTCAAGCGGAGTGTACGATACAAACCCTTGAAGATATGCTTAGGGCGTGCATTATTGATTTTAAAGGGAGTTGGAATAAACATTTACCTTTGGTGGAGTTTGACTATAACAATAGTTTCCATTCATCCATTTTCATGGCTCCCTATGAAGCCTTGTATGGTAGGAGTTGTAGGTGTCCTATTGGATGGTTTGAAGTGGGTGAGCCATCGCTTCTTGGTCCCTAGTTGATTTATAAGACTTTGGAAAAGGTTCATATCATAAGGAATCAGTTGCAAATGATCAATAGTCGGCAAAAGTCTTATGCCGATCAAAGGAGAAGGGATTTGAATTTGAAGAAGGTGATGAGGTGTATTTGAAAATTTCACCGATGAAAGGGGTGGTTAGATTTGGCACGAAAGGAAAATTGAGTCCTTGTTATGTAGGTCCCTATGAAATCTTGCAAAGGGTTGGTAAGGTTGCCTATGAATTGAAACTTCCTAGTGAATTGGCTTCGGTTCATCCGGTTTTCAATGTTTCCATGTTGAATAAGTGTATCGGTGATCCCGAGTCCATTCTTCCTATTAAGGGTCTTGGTGTCAAGGACAAACTCTCTTATGAGGAAGTTCTGGTTTAAATTCTTGATAGGCAAGTCAAGAAGTTAAGGATTAAAGAGGTGATTTCCATAAAAGTGTTATGGAAAAATCATCTAGCTAAGGGTGCGACATGGGAGGCCGAGGCCGAGGCCGAGATGAAGTCCCGTTACCCTCATCTTTTTTATAATTAAGGTTAGTCATTATTTTTAATAATACAAATACGACTAGAAATTGAAGTTCCTTGATTTTTTATGAAGTTTTGCAAAAATGTGCATTTTGGGGTTGCATTACATTGAAATAGTACCCCTAAAACTTGAATTTTGCCTTTTTGATTTATTTGAGTTATGTTGTGCATTTTGGTATGGTGAGTATTTATGAAATGATATGTAGCATGTTTTTAAGTTGAACTTTGTGCAAATTGACTCATATTATGTATGTTGAGCTCATAAGTGTTGTGAGAAGGAAATGCCTTATGATGGAGTGTTTTGAGCCTTAGGTGTAAAAATATGAGTTTTGAAATTTTCCTTGTTGAAATGACATGATTTATATTGATTTTATATTGGTGATTGGTTGGGCTGATAGTCTTGAGTCTACTCTTTCCTTCAAAAGAATTTTAGTGTCATTCGGCGACAAATGTTCCTAGGGGGGGGGATAATGTAACACCTTGAAAATCCAAGATGTGTCATAAATCCTAACATAGGTGTCATAAGGTTTATGTACTCTTTTTAAGTCCATTCTAATGAATTTAGGTCATTTAGGAAGTTTAAGAACCAAAACGTCCAAGAACGTCCATTATATCCCGGAAGTTGGTTCAAAGGGGTGTTAGCGTGCCTTAGCCTATTTAAATAACTTTTAGAAATCCAAAATGTATGAAAATTGGTGGAAGGCTACCTAATGGGTGTTTGATTTGTTTCATGGTTGAAAAGTATGGGTATGACTATCTAAGGACCAACCAAGGGCCCTTGAGAAGGACCCTTGCGTTTCAAGAAACATCGCCTGGATAGTGAGCAACTACGCGACCACCTACAGTCCGTGAGTGGACTGACGGGACATCTATGTCACCATCGTCCGATACATAGCCAATTTGAGGAAGGCCTCTGCCTGCACAATCTCTGATCTCATCGACGGAGTGCAGGATGGAGGGGTAAGGGTCCGTAGGTTCACAGACGGCCCGTCGGCGGGGTTCTGTTTGTGAAAGGTGAAGTTTTTTGCACGTTTTTATATTTATTCATTTAATTAATTAGGTAGTTTAGTAGTTAGATAGGGATTAAGGGGAGACTAATTAGCTAACTTAAAAACCATATAAAATCCCAAACCCCCAATTAAACTAATGAGAGCTCATAAAATAAACTCTCTTCCTTATCTCTTCTTTCTCTCTCTACTTAAACTCACCATTGAAGACTAGCAAGGAGAAGGGTTTGGGGGCTAGAAAGGGATGAATTCTCCATCAAATTGTTGTCAAACGTTAAGGTATGGGATCTAATTCACCTTTGAGACTCTTTCCTCAAAGGGTTACTTCAAAATGAATTTCAAAAGTTGAGTTTTCTTATGGGTTTCATTCAATTACGAAATTGAAGTTATGGATTGAGTTATTGATGATTTCTTTAGGTTATATTGAGTATATTAACATGAATCTTAACTTGATTATGGTAATTGTTTATGGTTTAGTCTAAATTGAAGAACATGATCCTCAATCCCTAACCCTAGATTGTGATCTTGAGCTATATTGTATTATGATCATTCAATTGATTTGGTTGTTGATTATATTACTATCCTATGGTGTTATTATGATTAAAATAAGATGAATTATAGTCCTATCATGCTAGTTCTTGAGATGTGATTTAGGTTATGAATTGTATTGTGAAATTAGCCTGTGTATCTTGTCTTATGTCATGATCTAGTGTTGAATTGTGTTATAGAGATGCAATTAGCATTTTTATCTTATTAATTATGATTGTGTGATGATGTTACTCCTCAAATTGGGTTGAGTTATGTGTTGATGGTAAGACCTTGATGATATACTATGCGGAAGACTAGGTAAGTCTTAAAATCTCTATCTTTACTTCCAATTGTGATTAATTGTGGTTAAGTCATTATGTTACATTGGAGTATGCCTTATACTAGGATTATAGTATTATAATATTGAATTGAAATGTCTTGACTATGTTTTGAGGTTGATTAAGGTGCATGTGATATAAGGATGGTGAAAATTGTCAATGTGCCTTGATATGCTATGAAATGCTAATGTGTTAACCTCACTTATATGAATTGTGATTAAAGGACTTACACTCATACAATTCTTATTGAGCTATTGATGATGTTGATTATACAAGGGGTAGACCCTATAACCTAAACTAAGCTATGATTAATAATTAAAGGCTTAAAGACATTTCAAAAAGGAACTCTAGCTTAGCACCGAGTGAAACTAGATTGATGGGTGACCCTTCCCGCCTAAGGTAAGAGCACTACATTGCAATTTTAAAGAAAAGCTGTCAGTTATAACATATTTAGAAAGTTAATTGAGGTCACAATTTAAAAAATTATTTTAGTACTCTTATTGTCTAATGAGTCCTAATTAGATTTTTGAATACAAATTTCATTGATAATTTATTTGTGCTAAATTCTCAAAAACATATCCTAGTGGACCAATAAATAGAACTCCTAATTATTTCTTTTTATTTAGTAATTAGTATATTAAGATAAAAGATTTGTTTCACTAGACAAGTTTCCCATAAAAAAAATTAAATTAGTTTTCTTAATTTTATTTATTTGTAGGGTCTATTTTATATGAAACAAAGAAAAATAATGATAAATTTTGTTAAATGATTTTACTAACACAAATGTCAAAGTTGAGTGATTTTTTTGATACCCAACAAACTTTAATGACTTTGTTAGATCAATTACTAAATTTGAGTGATTTTATTGATATAAAAATCTAAGTTTAGTGATTTATTTGATACAAAACAAACTTTAATGACTTTGCTAGATCAATTCCTAAAGTTGAATAATCTTTTAAGATATTAACTCAAAAATCACTCAACTTAACACCTTTATCACTCAATTATAGTTTATCACTAAATAAATTTGACATGAAAAATTAAATTTATTTTTATACCACGTAATCATGAACCCCACAAATAAATAAAATTATAAAATTTATTCATTTTTTTATCTTCCCCTCTTGAATTCTATTTTTGCTATCAAATCTGTAACTTTTTTTAAACTGTTACAAACAATCAAATTTCTTTCTTATCGATGACATTTTTAAAAATTTCTAATCAACATTTGAAATAAATGTTAAATTCAATGGCACTGATTATATTGTCTCCCGTGATTCAGCACATTGTTAGCTAAAAACGAAAAAACAACAATATATTGTGTCGTAATCGATGTCTCGCATAACCACAAAAAATTACAAAAAAAATTCTATATACTTTGTTATACATGCTGAGATCTTGTTTATAATGAAGTGTTTTAAATATATTTTGTGGTTTGGATCTTCACTTCAGTTTTTATGTATATGAATTCAATTCCTCTTATAAATAAGAAACCATAAGACTAACTATCTTTGATTAGATTTTCTATAGACTTTACAACTCCTCTTTGTAGATGAGAATTTTTGGGAGAAATATAGAAAGAAGTAGAAGAAGAAATCGGGCGATTTGAGCAAGAGAAATAGGTTTTAGTGTTTTAGAAGAAGACACTTGTGGGTGAGTGGGTGGGTATATTAATAAATATATTTTATAATTTTATTTATTTGTAAGGTCATAATTACATGTCATAAAATATATTTTATTTTGCCATGTCAAATTTATTTTAGTGATAAATATAGTTGGGCTAACCCATCGTGACCACCTAAACTTGACATCAATTTTCACTTAGACGCCTTAATTAGGTTTTGTTCATTTTAGACACTTCATATCATGTTCAACTGTGTCATTTAAACACTTATTCGATAATCTGCCAAATTTGTAAGGTGTGTGTAACACACTTATTGATGACGTGTCAACGTGACGAATTAAATAACGATAGGTGGCATATATAGAAAAAAATTATTAAATGATGATTTATTGGAATTTATTTAACTAAATAATATTTTTTTAAAAAAATTTAACCACTCTTAATTTTAAAAAAGTTATTCCCACATCTCCACCCTAAATTGTCTTCTCCATTATCCCACCCCACCTCAAATCCCAAAACCCCTCTCTCTCTCACCAGGATTGTCTTCTCCACCCACCACCACCACCACCTCCGACCCTCCCCCACCCAAATGTGTCAAAAGAAGAAGATTTTTCTTTTGCTTTCATCACTTTGTGAATGTCGTGAGATAAGAACGTTTTTTTGTGGTAGATTGATATTTAAATGTTTGATTTGGTGAATGTGGTAATGCATTTGTTTGACCTATTTCGGGGATTTTTTTTCTTTTTGGGTGAATTTATGGATCGTTGCAAATAAAAATTGTTGCTTTAGTATATAAATATGGAGTCCCAATCTAAAATTTTTTTCGTGATTATGATGTGAGATACATACAAATGAATTAGAATGCTAAAATTATTTGTTGTGAATGTAGAATTTGATAATTGAAAATATAATTTTCTTGCCATTTTTGTTTGTGGCATTGTCAAATTTATTTCAACATGGAAAAAGTTTAAGCTTGGAAAATGGTAGCCAAAAATTGGGCAAGAAAAAGAAGAAGAAAAAAGTAAAATTTTGTAAAATAAGGCTCTCACACGCGTCCATAGAGTGTATCACACTTACTATACCATCTCAGCTAAAAATATCGAATTGACACTGCAGGGCATGACATGAGATGTTTAAAATGAACAAAGCTCTGTTGAGGTGTGTAATTGAAAATTAGTGCCAACTTTTGACCAATATAGCTTAATGAATTTAGAAGATAAAAGTGTTAAGTTGAGTGATTTTAGTGATACAAAATAAAATTTAGTGACTTTACAAGATAATTCTCATAGTTCGATGAATTTTTAAGATATTAACTCCAATTGTAATCTCAATACAAATAAATTATTGCACTTTATAGAGGCTTTTGAAGCTACGCAAACAACAATTCTATAGTTTGCTATAAATGAGTCATAATCAGAGTAGATCAAGCAAAGGTTGAAGATTTGAGTCATGAAATCACTTAGTGTAAGATATAAAATAAGACTTATACTTAGTGACGTAATTTGTTTTTACAAAAAATCATGCATTAGTACTGATGGATGCAATAAGCTTCCTTCTTAGTCCAGCGATACATGAAAAAATGTGTATAATGAGTTGTTGTCATTATGACTAGCTAGACAACAAAGAGAAATTTTTGAAGAATTCAAAAGGTTTAAAGGGATTGCAAATTGATTATCCAATTGATTTAATATCATTTTACATAAAGAAAGATCAATTTCAATCACACAAAAATTATAAGGAAATACAATGTCTTGGTGCATTTACATGGTATTACTATTCATAAGAAGATGTTTTTTTACCCGTTAGGTCGTTTCAAACACTAGACCCTCCTCTATCATAAAAGACTCTTTCTTTAGATTCTAAATGAATATTTTGAATCATTTATTAATTATTGTTATTTAATTGACAAGTAATATTAAATAGTTTATTTTGTTGGTGGTTAATGGGCCAAGTCCATAATTTATTAGGAAAAACTACAAAAATAAATCATAAATATCAAAATAATTGCATGTTCATATCCCAATCCGTATTAATTACTTTTGTTGGGTCAAAAAAATTGTCCATGGCGAGTTCTGGTCTCCCGGCCCGCCTAAACCAGTGAGCTTGTTAATCTGAATTGTCGTGGACATGGGAACCCATGTTCAGTTTCCGAACTAAAGGACTTGGTCCAACAAAAGAAGCTCAATTCAATTTTTACTAAAACTATATGATAATTTAGGCTATGAAGGACGTTATTGATCCAGAAGAACAAAGTTGTAGCTTAGTCCTTTTATGGAGAGAGAGAGATAAGGGCACGTGCTCCGTAATCAATCTCAAAACTATTTTATTGATGTGGCTTAGTCCTTTTATAGAGAGAGAGATAAGGGCACGTGCTCCGTAATTAATCTCAAAAATATTTTATTGATGTGGAGGTGTATATCGGAGGGATTCCTAACTATCGATATACTTGATTCTATGGTAGCCTCGAGATAAATCGCAGGAGGCGATCTTGGGAGATTTTAAATTCTTTGAAAATTAAATCCCCACTACCATGGTGAATCACGGGATTTCAATGATAGTCTGAGCTATGGAGATAAGATGGGAAGAATTCAACAACCATCTTTGCAATTGATGGTTTTCGACGAGCAGTTAATTTCTATGAATCGCATGACTTGAGATATGTTGGAAATAAATATACTTGGGAAGGGGTAGAGGTACGGATGGATGAATTTTACAGAGGCTGGATAGAGCCCTTGCAACGACTGGTTGACGTGCATAGTTCAATAGAGCTATAGTGTATCATATGAAAACTGTTTGTAGTGACCATATGATTCTTTTTATCTTCTTGAAAATAAGCATTATTTGATATTTACCTGTGAATTGTCGTTTTGAAAATTCATGACTTCGAGAAGCTTATTTTAAGGAGGCAATAGAAAAAGGTTGGAGTTGGGGAAAGGGACAACATATTGCATCTCAAATGAACATTGTGGGAGCTTTTTACAGACATAGCGTCGCAACATAAAGTAACAATTTTAACTTAAGACGAGACATTGCAAATCACATATGAGGAGACTTAGAGATAGTAGAGACCCGACTCATGTTGCTTTCTATAATAATGCGAAAGATTCTTATGAAATCTTACTGAAGCAACAAGAAAATTATTGGAAATAGAGAGCAAAACAATGTTGGCTGCAAAGAGGTGATCGAAATACTCGTTATGTTCATCGTATGGCCACCTCGCGACAGAAAAAGAATACAATATCAAAGTTGAAAGATGAGTCTGGAAGTTGGTTTGACTAGAAGAATGGATTGACTGATGTTATTGTGAAATTATTACAACAATTTGTTCAACACATAGCAGGGTCCATTTGGTGTTATTACTGACATTGTTGATGTGAAAAATTAAAATTGATTTTTTGGAAGTACAAAAAATATCATAGATTTTTAGTAGAACTTTCTAGAGTTTTATAGATATATATTTAGTATTTGTTGTATCGAAGAAAAGTCTAGATATTGTTGAGAATTAGATATTTATAATTAGGAAAAATCTAGATAGTCTAGAGTTGTAGATATTCTAGAGAGATATTTGTAGTAAATATCTAGAACAATCCATGAACAAGTATAAATATGGGTGGACTTGTACATTTGTAACCAAGTATAAATATGGGTGGTCTTGTACATTTGTAACCAATAACAACCTAATTAAAGAGTATTCTTCTTAAACAAAATCTCCTTTCTAGCTTCCTCTTCTTTAGTTGAATATTCATATCTTAGTTAACGATCTTGGGCTAGTAGAAGGTTCTCTGATTATATTTTTCTTCTGCTATTCTCTACATGATATCAGATTCATAACCATATATTGGTTTTTGGATGTTATTTAAAGATCGAGTTAGAGGTAGATTCAACTGGTTCGTCTATATGGATTTTAACGGTCGTGTTAATGGACTAGGGATGTAGTTGTTGAATCAGTCCAATTACAAGGTATGGAAGACATGTATGTAAGAGGGTTTGTGGAATGTTGTTAATTGGAATGACACAAGTCCTATTGCTGACGGATCGGAATATAACAGCGTATAAAAGAAGTGGAAGCAGGTTAATGCGAAGCGGAGTTCATTTTGAAGAGAACAATCTCCTCCGATTTATTTGATCACATTATAAAGTATAAGTCAGCTCATGGATATGGAGTACCCTCGATTGCTTGTACAAGAAGAAAAATAAGCTCGGCTGCAGATATGAAATCTTTCTATTTTCGAGTATTTTTTGAAGATTAATAAATTATATTTTGAGATATCTTTGTTGAATGCAAAAGAGGCTATTTCAGAAGCACGAATGAGAAAAATAGTCATTCGTGGGTTAAAACTTGAATATATTCCATTTGTGACATCGATTAATTCAAGGATGGACTCAACAAACATCCTTGGAGGAATTTGAAAATTTGTTGTCATCACAGGAATTACTAGTCAGGCAGTTGGCAAGTGAGTTTGTCAAAGACGGAAAATGAGATGCTCTTGTAGCCGACAATAGAAACTTTAAAGGAAACACATAAGATATGTCACACTCTCGATCCTCATGTGGTTCACGCTCACTTAGAGAGAAGGAAGATCGTTCTAACTATTATGGTAAGAAGCCTCTCAGATGTTATCGTTGTGGAGAACTAGGGAACATAAAGAAATATTGTGGAGCCAAGGAGAGCAATTTTGCTCAAAAATTTGCTGAAGAAGAAGATGGAGAAAACTTTGTAGTAGCTGAGGCTCGAGCAATAGATGCTATGGTTTCCATCAACCTTGAAAAAGAATTCATCGATGATTCAAAATATAATGCAGTCGATCATGTGGAGAAGCAACACATAAATATCATCAGTATGAAACAAGAAAGTATTAAAGATGTTTATACTAGTGACATGGTAGCTTCTATCGAAGAAGTCAAGGAAATAAATTTTGAGGAAGCAGTGCCTGGACTTATATATGTTGATGGTGACCTATATGAAGAAAGTATTGAGGAAGACGTATGGGAAGTTGAAGTGTCTGATCAATCTTCAGTCATATCGAGTTTGGGCATTGGGTTAGATCAAATATTGAAAAGCAAATGGAGAAGATGGATATCAAATAGCTGAGGAAGCTGACCTTGAAGGCCAAAGCAAATGGAGAAGATGGATATCAAATAGTTGAAGAAGCTGACCTTGAAGGCCGAATTTCAGGTGCATAGAGGGTCGACATATTTATTAGAAACTCTAAAGATGACAAAAATCTAAAGAGCTAAAAAATAATGTGGTGGTGGATCTTATGCTAGTGATGAGGCATCACAGGAAATTGATGAACAGTTCATCACCTAATCAAATGAAGTGACTGATCCTAATAAAATTTCCTTGGTTTATGGAGAAGTGTTTGAGGGAACGGGTTCCAGAATCTTGAACCGAAGAGTTTCAAATTTGTCCATCACAGATGTTTATCCGAATAGTACTACAGTTGGAAAGCTAGAAAAAGGGGGAGTCTGAGAACTCAACAAGGAGATAATTCACATGGATCGATTACTGATGAAAAATCTTCATCATTTGAAGAACCAAAAAGACTATGGAAGAAATTGTTGAGATCTTCACCAAGACATGGCCCAAAGTTTTGGTTGAGTTCTTTTGGGACAAGTGTGAGATAGTTTTCAAAAAATACTTTAAGGGGGAGTGTGAAAAATTAAAAATTGATTTTTTGGAAGTACAAAAAATATCATAGATTTTCAATAGAACTTTCTAGAGTTTTATAGAAATATCTTTAGTATTTGTTGTATCTAAGAAGAATCTAGATATTGTAGAGAATTAAATATTTATAGTTAGAAAAAATCTAGATAGTCTAAAGTTGTAGATATTCTAGAGAGATATTTTTAGTAAATGATAGAAGAGTCTAGACCTTGTAATGTCTAGAACTATCCATGAACAAGTATAAATACGGGTGATCTTATACATTTGTAACCAACCCAAGAAAACCATTATCCTTTCTAGCTTTCTCTTCTTTAGTGGAATCTTCCGATCTTAGTTAACGATCTTGGGCTAGCAGAAGGTTATCTAATTATACTTTTCTTCTGCTATGCTCTACAGTTGATAGGAAAGTTACTGATGAAATTAATGAGGATTTGAAGTGTCCTTTTACAGTTGAAGAAATCAAACATGTTTTTAGCATGCACCCGGATAAAGCTCCCGGACCAGAAGGCTTCTTCCAACATTTTTAAAGTACTGTAGGAGATGATGTTTCTAAGACATTATGGAATGCTTGAATAATAACGCACCTGCTCCAGGAAGTAACAGTACTAATATTGTGTTAATCGCCCCCCCCCCCAAAATAACCTAAAGTTATTTCAGATTTACGGCACATCTCCTTTTGTAATGTTGTTGATAAAATCAATTGTAAAGTACCCGCGAACAAAATGAAACGATGTATGAATCTAATAATCTTTAGGGCCTAAAGTGCATTCATTCCAGGAAGATACATTACACATAATGCAATGATTTCCTTTGAATCTATGCATTATCTAAAGAGGAAAACACAAGGCTAAGTGGGTTATGCAACACTTAGAACGAACATGAGTAAAACTTATGATCACGTTGAATGGGGTATTCTGCGAGCAATGATGTTTAAGATGGGATGTTGTTTGGAGTGGATGAATAAATTTATGTTGATGGTAAAGACAGTTCTTTATAAATTTATTCATGGTGGCAAGCAATTTGGAAATATTTCTCTAAGAAGAGGCTTGAGGCAAGATGATCCCATATCACCTTATCTATTTTTGATAGTTGCGTAGGGTTTATCACCGTTGTTGAAGAGAATGTCTATTCAGGGCCAAATTCATGGTGTCAAAATTTGCACTAAAACAACATCTATTTCGTACCTATTATTTGCGGATGATGCTTTATATTTTTTAAAGCAACAAAGGACGAGGCAGAAATTATTAGACTATATGTTTGGAGATTTATCAAGCAGCCTCTCGTCAATGGATAAATTTTCAAAAATTTAAAAAAAATTTCAGTCATCATACAAAATGGAAGTGTGACATAAGAGATTGTGGATATCCTTCATGTCAAGAAGGTGAATGATCTTGTAATGTATCTTGGTTTGCCAGCAGTAGTAGGAAGAAACAAAAAATTAGTGTTTTGTTATATTCATGACAGAGTAATTGCAAAGATACATAGTTGGAAGTACTACTAGTCTCTCGCGAGCAAGGCGAGAAGTATTGCTCAAAATAGTGGTTCAATCAATTCCAACTTATGTGATGAATATGTTCTTAGTTCCCTGTAATGTGTGTGTGTATGTGTGTGTGTGTGTGAACGATTTCCAAGAGACTGCTTCTCCACCAAATGTAAACACATAACCATTTGTCGGTTTTACTTCATTTGAACCGGTGATCCAATTTGCAACACTATTCCTTCATTCACAACAGGATATTTATTACAATGCAAAACATAATGTTGTGTATGTTTCAGATACCCTAACACACATTTCATTGTCATCCAGTGAGTTCAATTCGGGTTAATAGTGAACTGACTCAGTTTGCTGATAACATATGTTATATCTAGTGACTTACAATTCATAATATATATCAAACTTTTCAATAATCCGGCATATCCAATTGAGAGTCACTGTCACCTTCATTCTTTTGAAATGTAAAACTCAAAACAATTGTAGTTTTGACAACATTGAAATTTAAGTACTTGAACTTATCCAATACTTTTTCAATATAATGAGATTGAGATAATGCTAGTCCATGAGGAGTTTTGAGAATCCTCGTACCTAAGATAAAATCATCAACTCCTAAGTCTTTCATATCATACTTGTTAGGCAGCATGTGCTTAGTAGCATTTATATCTTCAATATCTTTACTCATTATTAACATGTCATCAACATACAAAAAACCAATGACTTCATGATTTAGAATGTTTTTAATGTAAATACACTTATCACATTCATTAATCTTGAATTCATTTGCTAACGTTGTTTGGTCAAATTTAGCATGACATTGTTTGGGTGCTTGCTTGAGAGGATAAAGCGACTTCGCAAGTCTACACACTTTCTCTTCTTTACCAGGAACTACAAACCCTTTAGTTTGTTCCATATTAATTTCTTCCTCCAACTAAGAAGACTGTCTTTACATCCATTTGGTGGATTTTAAGATCATACATTGTCGCTAGTGCTAATAACATCCTAATTGATTTTATCCTTGTTACGGGAGAGTATGTGTCAAAGTAGTCCAGACCTTCTTTTTGTCTGTATCTTTTGACTACAAGTCTAGCCTTATATTTGTCAATAGTTCTGTCAACTTTCATTTTCCTTTTAAAGATCCACTTTGGTCCTAAAGGTTTATTTCCTGGAGGAAGATCAGTCAATTCCCAAGTATGATTACTAAAAATTAATTCGATTTCACTATTGACAACTTCTTTCCAATAAGTTGACTCAGACAAAGGAATAACTGCTTTAAATTTTTTAGGCTCATTTTCAAGCAACAGTGCCACAAGATCTGATCGTAAAAAATGGGTTTCTATTGGTGAGTGCTACGCCTAGGATCCTCACGATGTAGCGTTTTTCCGTTGATTCTTTTCATTGTCGTTTAGGGTTTCTTTTATCGACTCACATTCAGTTTTATACGGATAAATGTGTTCAAATAACTCTACGTTATCTGACTCAATTATCCTATTAACATGAATTCATGATTATCAGATTTTTGAACCAAAAACCAGCAAGCCTTACTGTTCCCAACATATGCAATAAATACACAATCCATCATTTTTGGTCTGATTTTTACCCTTTTGGGTAAAAGAACCAGTACCTTGGCTAGACACCCCCACACTCTAAAATATTTCAATTTATTTTTTTTTCAAAACTCATATGGAATTGATTGTGTTTTGCTACAGGGTACCCTATTGAGTATCTTATTAGCCGTAAAAATGGCTTTCCCCCAAAGGTTTCGGTAGAATTGATCATTAAGGCATTCATCATTTTCTTTAATGTTCTGTTCTTCCATTCCGCCAAACCATTTGATTGTGGTGTATAGGGTGCAGTAGTTTGATGAATAATACCATTTTCCAAACATATCTCTGCAAAATAAGATTCGTATTCTCCACCCCTATCACTTCAAATTATTTTTATTTTTAGATTCAATTGGTTCTCCACTTCATATTTGTATTACTGAAATGCATCAATTGCTTCATCCTTACTATTAGCCAAATATACATAACAAAATCGAGTGCAATCGTTAATAAAAGTTATATAATACTTTTTCCCACCACGAGATGGTGTCGACTTCATATCACATATAACTGTGTGAATTAAGTTTAAAGGTTTTAAATTTCTTTCAATAGACTTATAAGGATGTTTAACAAACTTACTTTCCACACAAATTTCACATTTCAATTTTTTGCATTTAAAATCAGACAATATTTCTAGAGTAACCAATTTTCGCAAGGCTTTATAATTTACATGTCCCAAACGAGCATATCATATATCATTTGACTCCAATAAGTAAACAGAAGCAGAATTCTTATGAATATTGTCAATAACCATCACATTCAGTTTGAAAAGGCCCTAATTGAGGTAGCCCTTTCCTATGAACATCTTATTTTACTTATTACAACTTTATCACTAACTAGGACACACTTAAACTCATCTTACTGAGTAGTGCAGCAGAAACTAAATTCTTCCTAATAGTAGGGACATGCATAACATTTTTCAAAGTCAACACCTTGCTGGATGTCATTTTCAACATTACTTTTCTAGTTCCTGCAATCCTTGTTGTTGTTGTGTTTCCCATGAACAAATCTTCATCGTACTTAGAAGGAGTGTACGTTGCAAAGGTTTCTTTCACAGAGAAAATATGTCGAGTGACACCTGAGTCGAGAAACCACTCCTTGGGATTTCCAACGAAGTTACACTCCGAATTCATTGCACACAAGTCATCTACATCTTCCATCTCTTCCACGATGCTTGCTGGACTTTTGCATTTGCCTTTGTCTTTGTCCTTTCTTGGAGCACGACAGTTAGAAGACCTATGACCAGCCTTACCACAGTTGTAACAATTGCCTTTGAATTTCTTCTTTGTCTGTTCTGACTTCTATCTATTGGACTTCTTTCTCTTTTTGTCTTTTGTAGGAGCTTCTTCAACAATAATAACTCCAATGATTGTTGAACTCTTGCGAGACTTTTTTTCGGCGGTTTTGTTATCTTTCTCAATCTTGAGCCGAATCACAAGATCTTCAAGCTTAATTTCCTTGCACTTGTATTTTAGATAAATCTTGAAGTCGTTCCACGAAGGAGACGACTTCTTGATCATTCCAGCTACATGAAAAACTTCGTTTACTACCATTCAGCAATCAGATCATGGAGAATAAGTTGAAGTTTCTGCACTTGTGATCCAACGGTTTTACTATCTATCATTTTATAGTCTAAAAATTTTGCGACCACAAAGTTTTTCAAGCATGCATCTTCTTTTTTATATTTCTTCTCAATTGCATTCCACAACTCTTTTGAAGTTGTCATTGCACTATATATATTATATAATTCATCCTCTAAAGCACTCATAATGTAGCACTTACATAGGAAGTTTGCATGTTTCCATGCTTCAATAATCATAAATTTTTCTCTGTCTGGCATTTCAGTAGCAGACACTGGAATTTTTTCGCTGGAAAATTTCTGCAGACCAAGAGTGGTAAGACAGAAAAGTACCCGTTGTTGCTATCCTTTGAAATTCACACCAGAAATTTTCTCAATTTTTTTGCTTGTGGTACAACAGTTCGAGTTGGTGCAACAACAACCACTGTAACATTGTTGTTTTTCATTTTTGATAAACAAAAATCAATACAATCTTAGTAAGCAATAACTCAAAATTGCAGACAAGGAGTATAAAACCAAGAAGGTTTTGGTCTCCACTAGAACCACAGATTAAAATAAAATAATAATTTCCTTAAGATTGTTGCCAATTTTTGTTTGAAAAACAGAATTACTCATTCTAACAAAACTTTGTAGAAATACGAAGTTACCAAAGTTTATTGAACCAGTAAGAAAGATGAACATAAACTAATTCAGAAAAACGAAAATATGTAAATGTACCAGAATCTGGAAACTTAGAAGAGAAAAAGATCAGGCCCACTGATTGCACAATATCTCCTTAAGGAAATTATTCCCCTCTAGTATCTGAGGTTTGATTTGGAATATGTCCTCCCAGGATAGAATGATCTACATCACCAGCGTATTGATACCCAAAACTTTGATGTCGGTGCACCATTCAACAGTAGTAAAGTACATAAAGAAACTTTTGTATAGAAGAAGAAGAAGAAGAAATCAGAAAAATTCAAAAGGAAAAATTCTGAAAAATGAATTGTATTTATAGGCAAGAGGAACAGGTTCCGAAAGGTTGCAACCCTTTCAGAATCCACACGACCATTAATGAAAGTTTGCAACCTTTCAAACGGTCATGTTGTTCCTGAAAGTTGCAACCTTTCAGAACAGTCATTTCCAAATGGTGAGAAATTTAGATAAAACCGGGAAAGATTTTAAATAAAATGGTTCGCGCTGATCCGAATTGAGTCGGATTAATCAACTAAAAAGTTGAAACGTTTCGGTTGATCTCAACTAAATAATTGAAAACATTTTTGTTATCAACTAATTAATTGAAAATGTTTTGTCCATTTAATTTAATTTACATAATTAAATACTGAAAATAAACTTTGTCCAAAAAATAATCTTTCGATCATTTTCCCACGACGATGACGACTCGAAGGGGGTTCCTCTTTCCAACCCTTTTACAAATTAATAGGAGTGTTTCTATATTTAGACTCTCCTATTTTTCTTTCCACTACCGATGAGGGACAAATGTCTTTTTATTAAAGTATAAGAGGACTTTTCATGTTCTCAACTCTTCAAGTTCCCAACTTTTCAAGTTACTCTCTTTTCATCTTCCCTCCATTTCATATTAATTCTTGCTACATACCCAACAATAATTAATTAAAGGATAGTAAAGACAATTTTGGAGGGAATAGGGAGAAAAGATGGCACGACCCAAAACCGAGCCGCGACTGGCACTCACACTTACCCTCCTATGTGAGCGAACCAACCAATCTGAACCTTAACATTTCAATTTAATATCAACGGAAAGTAATGCGAAAGACTTAAACTCATTAATAAAAGACAATTCAATAACTTCTAAAATTCAACATCTATTATTCCCCAAAATCTGGAAGTCATCACCATAAGAACATCTATGATCAAATTACTAAACTAAGAGTATTCTAATGAGCTAAAATAAACAAAAGCTAGTCCATGCCGGAACTTCAAGGCATCAAGACATGAGGAAGAAGATCCAGTCCAAGCTAGAAGCATTAGCTCACCCTGTGTCACGACCCAAAACCGGGCCGCGACTCGCACCCACACTTACCCTCCTATGTGAGAGAACCAACCAATCTAAACCTTAACATTTCAATTTAATATCAACATAAAGTAATGCGGAAGACTTAAACTCATTAATAAAA
>NC_028637.1:75758028-75759159 GCF_001406875.1 Solanum pennellii | reverse complement strand
TGACACTCAACATGTGACCGCCACCACATTTTGGCGTTTCCTTGAAACTGATAAGTCACAAACTCACAACCAAACCGTTCTACTATACCCATCTTATGTAGTAACTCATGACAATCAACCAGAAAGTCGTAGGCATCCTCAGATTCAGCACCCTTAAAGACTAGAGGTTTCAATTTCAAGAACTTACTGAAAAGTTCATGCTGATCGCTTGTCATTATAGGCCCTGTAGTCAAACGAGGAAACGTGCCTATTTCCAATGGAACATCCATGCGGGGAGCCGCAGCAGTTGCCTGTTGTACTTCTGGAACCTGAGGTGCTGGTGTAGAAAACACTGGGGGTGTCTTGCCCTGATCAGATAACCCGCTGAGATAAGCAAGAACCTGATTGATCATCTCTCGGGTAGGTTGGGGTGGAAATCCCTCATTCTGTACTTGTTCATTCTCCCCTTCCTCACCCTCTATTACTACTTCCTCAGTCGGTGGAGGAGTCACCGCCCTATTACCAGATGGGGCAGGTTCTTGTCCTCTTCCCCTAGAGGACGTCCTCCCACGACCTCTACCACGGCCTCTTGCCGTTGCTCTCCCTCGAGCTACAGCCCCAGCGGCTGGCTCAGACGGACCCTGTTCCGCCGGTGCTGGTGTTGGCGTAGTCGTTGCTCTAGTTCTAACCATCTGCGAAATAGAGTGAAGATGGTCAGATACCAATTTGTATCATCTAGATACCAATTGGATTCAACTAATAGCACGAAAGAAAGAAAGAATGGAATTTTCCTAAAGACCTATAGCCTCTCAAAGAAAAGTAAAGGCGTCCCCCTACCGTTCCTTAAGACTCTACTAGACTCGTTCTTGTGTGATGAGCCCAACGAACCAAATGCTCTGATACCAAGTTTGTCACGACCCAAAACTGAGCCGCGACTGGCACTCACACTTACCCTCCTATGTGAGCGAACCAACCAATCTAAACCTTAACATTTCAATTTAATATCAACGGAAAGTAATGCGGAAGACTTAAACTCATTAATAAAAGGGAATTCAATAACTTCTAAAATTCAACATCTATTATACCCCAAAATCTGGAAGTCATCACCACAAGAACATCTATGATCAAATTACTAAACTAAGAGTATTCTAA
>NC_028637.1:75742017-75755932 GCF_001406875.1 Solanum pennellii | reverse complement strand
GCCTGCAACGGTCCGTCCTGCTGCTCCATCACAGAGTTCAGAGACTCAATTCCTACTAAAGGGTCTGCGACGGTCCGTCGTGCCCACGACGGTCCGTCCTGCCATTCCGTTACGAAGTTCAGAGAGTCGATTTCAGTACCCAAATTTCAGAATTCTAAGTATTTTGGAACGAGACCCCCTCGACGGCCCGTCGTGCCCATGACGGTCCGTCGTGGGTTCCGTCGACTCAGACAGTTTTTCCAGAATTAAAATCTGCTGCTTAAAACGACTAAACAAATCGTTACAAAAGAGAGAAACAATTGGACTTTGAGAGAATAAGGAGAGAATGAGAGAAATGATAGGATTATTTTTTAATTAATATAATAATATATTTATTGTCTAAATCATGGTTAAAAATATATGATAATTAATTAAATCTTAGTCATTAAATCTAATTTTTGTCACATGTCATTATTCAAGACTATAACTTGGAGCAAATATAGACAAGAAAAATTGAGAGGAGTCAAGTCCTTAATATAGTATCACGATAATTCCATATTTGAGAGACAAGTCTATCTAAATAAATCATATAAATGTTACAAGATTTTGACTAAATAAATCATATGAATTATACATGAATTTGAAAGTCAGTCGATCTTTTTATTTTTTTTCATAGATAATTTAAGTTGCTAATTATTGTGATTTATAGACTATACTCTATAGTACCTTTATGTAATTTCAAATAATATATATAATTGTGATAATGCACAAGTACCCCCTCAATCTATGCCCGAAATCTCAGAGACACACTTATACTATACTAAGGTCCTATTACCCCCTTAACTTATTTTATTAATAATTTTCTATCCCTTTTCGACCTACGTAGCACTACCTTGTGGGCCCAACACTGGTTGACTTATCTAACTAAAGGTATCTGTGTCATCTTTCCAACGCTACCAAGTCTTCCTCATTTTGAATTTGGACTAAAATATTATGCCCATTTTAGTGAATCCCTATTAGGTAGTCGATGTTTTACGGACGATGAAGTGTGTGACGGACAATGGAGCCCTAAATGGTATGTGAACCCTTCCTTTTAAGGTGATCTATTAGTTTTTAAGTTGAATGAATTCGTTTACATTCATTAACACCTCCAGTAATTAAAGTGTGTGTGTGTGTGTGTGAACGATTTCCATGAGACTGCTTCTCCGAAAAGTGTAAACACATAACCATTTGTCGATTTTACTTCATTTGAACCGGTGATCCAATTTGCAATAATATTCCTTCATTCACCACATGATATTTATTACAATGCAAAACATAATGTTGTGTATGTTTCAGATACCCTAACACGCATTTCATTGTCATCCTGTGAGTTCAATTCGTGTTAATAGTGAACTGGCTCAGTTTGCTGATAACATATGTTATATCTAGTGACTTACAATTCATAATATACATCAAACTTTTCAATGCTCTGGCATATCCAATTGAGAGTCACTTTAACCTTCATTCTTTTTAAATGTAAAGCTTAAAACAATTGGAGTTTTGACAACATTGAAATTTAAGTACTTGAACTTATCCAATACTTTTTCAATATAATGAGATTGAGATAATGCTAGTCTCTGAGGAGTTTTGAGAATCCTCGTCCCTAAGATCAAATCAGCAACTGCTAAGTCTTTCATATCAAACTTGTTAGACAGCATGTGCTTAGCAGCATTTATATCTTCAATATCTTTTATCATTATTAACATGTCATCAACATACAGACAAACAATGACTTCATGATTCATAATGTTTTTAATGTAAATACACTTATCACATTCATTAATCTTGAATCCATTTGCTAACATTGTTTGGTCAAATTTAGCATGACATTGTTTGGGTGCTTGCTTGAGACAATATAATTATTTAATTTACTATCAGGTTATCGGTTAACTTGTTAAGAAAAAACTTCGAACCGTTAAGAACCGATAACCCAAGAACAAAAAAACATCAAAACCGTTATTAAAACAACTAAACCAATAATGCAATACTATAAACCAATAACTTTTTTATCTGTTAGGCTTATCAGTTTCGATTCGATTTTGAACAGCTCTAGTTATGTGTATCAAAATATTAATATCATATATAATCGATTTTGTTAGTTTACATGACGTCCTTTTAATTTCATGAAAAACCTCATGCCTACCTCGTTTCAAATTTCCCTTGTAATTAAATTCTGTTCCATCGTGTATCTAAATTCTATTCTTTTGCGGATACAATTGTTTCTTAGTTGTTTTGAAATACCATTAACTAGATTGTTCTGGGTTGCATTATCTCTCAAAGGTATTCCATCAATTCTATAGTTTTCATATTCGATTTCGGAGATCAATGAATGCGATTACTTCAACAATATTGTGATATTCATCATTTGCATTAAAAAAAAACTTGAAAAATCTAAGATCAAAGAAAGAAATTGATGAAGAGGATGATGTTTATAATATTAGATTTATTAATATTTATTATTTGCATTTTTAATAAAACGTAAAAAGGCCTAAAATACCCTTGAAGTATTGAAAATGGTATAAAAATTACCCTTCATCCACCTATTGCTTCCAAAATGTCCTTTTCATCCACCTATTGACTCCAAAATAGCCTTCTCATCCACCTTTGGGTTCAAAATTGACCACTTTTGTAATTGTTTTTAAATTAAACTCTTTAAATATTTTTTTAAATACATGGCGTTCAACTATTAGTTATAATTTATAAACCAATACACTACCCACTCATTAGTGACTAAACCCTACCCAATTAATAATCCAATTATAATATCAAAATCGTCATAAACTCTACTAAAACACGATGAAATTATATATTTCTGAAAATGACATCCAACATTATTCGAGTCCGAACTGAAGCCCCAATTAAATTTAGGTTGAGCCGCTTATTTAGGAGGACACTATCTTTCAAGATTGAATTAGAAATTTATGATTAAAGGTAAAGAAGTAATACATCCCGAATTAATTCATGCACTTTTATAAAATATAGATTTATAAATATTTATAATTTGTTTTGAAATCTTTAATATATTATTTTGAAAAAAAGTTACCTTTGAAGTAACATCACATAATTGAGACGTAGGAATAATTAAGATGAACATAGTCAGACTTTTTATGTTTATCGGTAATTTTTATTTAGACACTTGAATATATGATAATTTACTTCTATAGATATTTTTGCCTCAAATTTTAAAAAACACTCAATTGGCATTAGTTTTTCTATTGTTAAATTAATAATGTGACGGGTTTATTAATTTAGAGGGGTTTAATTAGTAATGAGTGGGTAGTGTGATTTATAAATTATACTAATAAGTTAAATTATAACAAATAGTTGAGCGCCATGTATTTAAAATAATATTTAAATTGTTTAAATATAAAACCGTTAAATAAGTGGTCACTTTTGAACCAAAAGGTGGATGACAAGGGTATTTTGGACCCAATAGGTGTGGGAAGGGTATTTTGGAGCCAATAGATGGATGGAGGATAATTTTATACCATTTCCAATAGTTTGAGAGTATTTTAGGCCCTTTTCCATTAATAAAAATAGTAACAGTGGATATAGATGGATCCAAAAATTTTGTTTTGTTTGTTAATTTTCCATCTTTTACTCTTTTAATTCAAAATTTTTTATTTAATGTATCTTAGCATTTATGGAAGAAGATGTTGCAGGCTCGAGAGTTGATTGAAAATATTATGGCAGACTAGAAATGGGCCTTTATGATGTGGTGAATGTGGAAATTTAATATCGCAGTTGATGATAGGCTGAGAAGATGGGGTCTAGAAGGTCCATTGAGATGTTATTGTTGTAATGGAATGATAAGTACAATTTCATCCTTAATTAGAGATCTCAAATTCGAACTAGTCGCCTTTGATTTGTTCATGAATTCTATGTAACGAGTCTTATCCCAATTCCCAAATGACTCAAAAAGTTGAGATTGAATTTTTTAAGAACCTGATCATCAAAGACTTAGGGCATGTTTAGAAGGACACTCAGGTTATTGGATTTGGCGTAATTGAGTGTAATTACACCTTCAATACTTGGTCAACAAGTAACTTGTGTAATTGGCAGAGGGTAATTATTGTACTCTACAATTTACAGGCAGAGGCTGTGAATTGTTGGTAATTACAACTGATTTTTTTAATTTTTTTTCTATTTCAATTTTTATTTTTTTGTTTAATTTTTTTACTTACTATTATTTTAAGTAATTTTTTTATTTTTATTATTCTAAAATTTGTAAAATTTTATTTTTGTATTTTATATTATTATATTTCATTTTCTTCTTATTCTCAACCTTACGTTACGTGATTTTATGAAATTTTTTCGTATTATCTATTTCTTTATATCATTCTTATTTTCTCATTTAGGCCCACTTTTTGACAAAAAATAATAGACTCCATTATCCACTTTTCACTCTCTAAATATTTTTATCCAAATTCTATCATTTCTCTTTTTCTCTCGAAAGATTTCTTTTATTATTCCATATCCTAAAGTAACTTAAACCTCATCTTTTTCTTAAATGAAAATCCTTCATTTTTCTAAGAAATCTTAGAAATCATTCAAAAGATTTTCAACTTTGTCGAAGTATTGAGATACAAAAGTATTTTATATATTTTGTATGTCGGATCTGGATCTGGAAGAAGTATGAGGTGAAGAAGTGTCCTTTTTGAAGTGTCAATATTAAGATAAATCGCTCAAAGGTATTGAATTGTATTTGGAAGATGTGTCAAGTGAATAGGTGTCATTTTCGAATGTCAATATTTGAAAATTTGATAAAATTGTTGAAGATTAGGGTTATGAAAAGCAACTTTATTGCATGTTACATTTTGTTTCTAAACTATCAAATTGTATTCTTTGCTGTTTTTGTTGTTTGTTACATTTTGTATTCATTACAAAATTCATGTGTATATTGCTAAAATTTGAGTTTTTTAGGTTTAACTTGTATTTATTTTGTAGGTTGGATTCATTTCAAATTATTTATATGTTCAATTTTGTATTAGATAAATAGTTTTAAAAATTTTTGTATGCTATTCTGAATTAGGTTTCATACAATTTTATTTTATTTTTGTATATATTCTAACTATATGCCAACAAGCTTCATATTTTTTGGGCTCATTTTGTATTTCAGTCTCATTTTGTATGTCAACAAGTGTTATATTTCTTTTTTTATTTTGTATTAATTTTAAGTGTATGCCAACAAGTTTTAGATTTTTTGTGCGCACTTTGTATTTCAATATCATTTTGTATTTCAATCTCATTTTGTATGTAAACAAGTTTTATATCTCTTTTTTAGTTTGTAGTAATTCTAAATGTATGCTAACAAGTTTTAGATTTTTTGTGATCACTTTGTATTTCAATCTCACCTTTTATGCCAACAAATTATGTGTTTTTTTATTCTGTATTCATTCTAAAATCTTCTTCACTACCAGCAAAAATCTTAAATCAATAAACTTCAATTCGACATCGATTGAATATTTGCAATGGAGAGTTAAAATTTAATATTGAAAATTTGAGGTTTAAACGAGAGAAGTAATGTTAATTGTGGAACCAAACACGTATAATAGGAAAGAGTTTTGTAAATTTTAAACTCAAAATTAAAAGATAAAAGAGACTAAGAGTAGTGAAAAAAAATTCTAGGCCGACTTAAAGTTATGCCAAAATTATGATTAGTAATTATGATAATTTTGTTGGTTTAAATTTAAAAATTACCTTTGATGGTTCTGCAGATTTTGAGTTTCTACAGATTTTGTGTTTTGATGATAGACTTGACAATGCATATACATACAGATCAAGGGTCAAGCAAAAATGTGTTGAAAGTTAAAGTTAGAAAACGAGTTGAAATTTATTCCGTGTCGACGAAAGCATAAGTTGAAACAAATAAGGAAACTTGAACTCGTGTATGTCAACTTTAATTGGATAGTTGTGTAGAAAAAGGATTGTACAATAAAAGGCAAAAATAGTATTTCTTGTTATACTATAATTGCAACTTCCTTACCTTATATGTTAAGGACATAAGTTAACAAAAGCCTATAAAAAGATATCAAATGCAGAAGAGATATTCAAGACTTTTACGTCGAACAAGAATCAAGAAAGCGAAAGCTATTCAATACGTAAAAGCCTGCGAGTTCGAAAGCAAAAACTGTTATAGATTTCAAAATGTTCTTGAGTTAGAAGTTCTTAAGCGAGAAAATTTGTTTTTGATTCGTAGTTAGAGTCATTGTTCTAGTTTTATTGTACAAGAAGTGGGTTTGACTTCTTGTAGAGTTGAGTTTTGAGAGGTTTGTAATAAGAGGTGGGTTTGGCTCTTTGGAGAGTAGAGTTAGTCAATTATAGTTAACCGAAAGTTGTTTTGTGGTGAGGTTATCGGTTATTGAGTTGTAATCATAAACATCATATTTGAATAAATAAAACGAGGTTTTTCCTTCCTTGATTGTGGAAGGTTTTAGCTTCAAGGTTCGTGCTCTGTTGTAGGCAAACTTACAAGAATCTGGTTCTTATTCTAGGGGTAAGGTTTCTTCAATTGGTATCAGAGCAGATCTTTTTGTTAAAAGATTTACATTTTGAAAAGACTCAATGGCAGGACCACCTACCCCACAAGAGGGAGCATCACAGACAGGACCACCACCGTTTAATGGAAAATACTACGAATGGTGGAAAATCACATAATGGATCATCTTATCAGTGAAAACCATGACCTATTCGTCCTGGACGGACCAACTATACCTATGAAAACTGCCACTGATGGAATCACCAAAATCCCAAAGGAGAGGAAGGAATGGGATGCTGCATACAAACTCGCAATCCAGAACAATGCCAAAGCCAAGAAAATCCTGATCTGTGGTGTAGGACCAAATGAATACAATTGAATCTCATCATGTCAAGATGCTAAAGCTATATGGAAAACATTACAAATATCTCATGAAGGGACAACACAAGTTAAGAAGTCCAAAACTGATAACTTAAATAGACAATATGAATTGTTTAGAATGGCAGACGGCGAAACTATAAAAGACATGCACACCAGGTTCACTTCAATCATTAATGAGATGTATTACTTGGGAGAGATAGTTCCCAATGAAAAGGCAGTAAGGAAACTTCTAAGTGTCCTTCTCGAGTCATAAGAAATCAAAGTCGAAGCTATCACTGAAGCTGGTGACTTAGATGCACTGGCCATGGATGAGCTAGTTTGAAATCTCATTACATACGAACTAAAGAAAAATCAAGAAAAGGAAATCGGAGGCAAGAGAAAAAAAAGCAACCTGGTTCTAAAGGCTACTGTACCAGAAGACTTCGAGGATGAAAATATTGCACTTATGATTAAAAGGTTCATATTGCACTTATGACCAAAAGGTTCACTAGAATGCTAAAAAGAGGACAGACATTCCAAAAGAAAAGTCCTCAAAAAACCAATGAAAATACTAAAGATCAACTTTGTCATAAGTGTGGAAGCCAGATCACTCCATCAAATTTTGTCCACTCTGGGCTTTGGAGCAGAAAAGAACAACTTAAGAGAAGGCAAGGGATATCAAAAAAAATAAGTTCATTCCTTCAAACTGAAGAATGACGACTCAAGAGGTAGATCTTTCAATGAAGAAAGCATTCGCGGCAATGGGAAACTCATCCGACGAAGAATCTGATGATGGTGAGATAGAAAATAAATCACTTCTTGCATTAGAACAATCTGATGAATATGACTTTCTTGCCTTAGTGGATATGTAGACAAAAGAAGAAAAGGACAACTACAGATCTCAAGAAATCATCCAATCCCTTATGGCAAGATCAGATTTTGAAGAAGATAAAGAAGAAGAAGAAAACATGTATGAAAAGGTTAGTCTTCATCACATACAAGACAATCTAAAATCTTACTCAAAAAGGAGCTAGAATCTTTACTCTACATGCTTATCGATGTATATAAATCAACAGACTCAAAAAGAGAATTGATAATGGAAGATTATGCATCACTAAGAGAAGAAAATAAGATGCTTGAAAAACAAAACCATCACCTGCTGACTAAAATTACTGAATAAAGCAATAACCTAGAATCACTGAGAAAGATGAATGAAAAGCTAACCAAAGAACTTCACATGACTAAAGCTGAAGTAGAGAATTGCATGAAATGGACCAGGTCCTCCATAAAACTCGATAGGATTCACAAGAGTCGAACTTTTGAGAAACATGGAATCGGTTTTGATAAAAATAATTTTCAAGTAAAAAATCCCAACGTAGATTGTCTATGTATGCATTGTGGATTGGTAGGGCATAAGAGTTATGATTGTCACAAAAAATTGGCTGCTCATAAAGATAATCTAAACTCTCTAAGAAGATCTCATTTTGAGAAAGTCATTGAACAAATCCCAACAGCCAAACCACTTCCTAGATTGGGTAGAAAAAATCTTATTTATCCATTTTTAAAAAAGTAGAGATCAAAGTAGATCTGGGTATCCAAAACTAACCTTTGAAATTGACTGCAGGGATCAATGAGAAGGAAGCAAAAGCAATGGTACTTGGATAGTGCATGCTCCAGACACATGACTGGAGATAAAAGTAACTTCCTCTCACTCAGAAACTTCAAAGGGGGAAACGTTGCTTTTGGTAATGGAAAAAGTGGTGAAATTCAGGGAATTGGACAGGTTGGGTCTATGCATACTCATGCAATTAACAACGTATATTATGTGAATGGTCTGCAACACAATTTACTATGTGTATCTCGGATGTGAGACAAAGGAAAGAATGTGCTCTTCACAGATAAAGAATGTAGGGTGACAGACTCAATACCAGGGGAACTGATTCTACTAGGTAGGAGACATAAGATTGTTTATAAAACAAATATCCTAGAGTCTCAGGAAAATACTCTCAAGTGTCTGAGTGCAGTCTCCGATTGCTCTATGCTCTGGCACAAAATAATGGGACATAAGCATGTCAACAATAAATAAACTCATATCTAAGGACCTGGTTAGGGGACTACCAACTAAAAATTTCAGCGATGATAAAGTATGTGGAGCCTGTATTTAAGGAAAACAAGTAAGATCATCATTCAAACAAAAGTTGGCAGTCAGTACTACCAAGCCATTAGAGCTGCTTCACATGGATTTATGTGGACCAATGCGTGTACAATGCAGAGGTGGTAAAAGGTATGTGTTTGTAATAGTCGATGACTATTCAAGATTCACATGGACACTGTTTCTTGCAACAAANGCTAGAAAAAATCTTATTTATCCATTTTTAAAAAAGTAGAGATCAAAGTAGATCTGGGTACCCAAAACTAACCTTTGAAATTGACTGCAGGGATCAATGAGAAGGAAGCAAAAGCAATAGTACTTGGATGGTGCATGCTCCAGACACATGACTGGAGATAAAAGTAACTTCCTCTCACTCAGAAACTTCAAAGGGGGAAACGTGGCTTTTGGTAATGGAAAAAGTGGTGAAATTCAGGAAATTGGACAGGTTGGGTCTATGCATACTCATGCAATTAACGACGTATATTATGTGAATGGTATGCAACACAATTTACTATGTGTATCTCGGATGTGTGACAAAGGAAACAATGTGCTCTTCACAGATAAAGAATGTAGGGTGACAGACTCAATACCAGGGGAACTGATTCTATTGGGTAGGAGACATAAGAATGTTTATAAAACAAATATCCTAGAGTTTCAGAAAATACTCTCAAGTGTCTGAGTGTAGTCTCCGATTGCTCTATGATCTGGCACAAAAGAATAGGACATAAGCATGTCAACAATAAATAAACTCATATCTAAGGACCTGGTTAGGGGACTACCAACTAAACATTTCAGCAATGATAGAGTATGTGGAGCCTGCATTTAAGGAAAACAAGTAAGATCATCATTCAAACCAAAGTTGGCAGTCAGTACTACCAAGCCATTAGTGCTGCTTCACATGGATTTATGTGGACCAATGCGTGTACAATGCAGCGGTGGTAAAAAGTATGTGTTTGTAATAGTCGATGACTATTCAAGATTCACATGGACACTGTTTCTTGCAACAAAGGATGAAACATTCACAATGTTTGAAACCTCTGCAAAGCTGGTCTAAAAGAAATTCAACAAGAAAATAGTTTGCATCTGATCTGATCATGGACTAGAGTTTGAAAATTCACAATTCTTGCAATTTTGCGTCACGAATGGGGTCGAGCAAATTTTTCAACACCTAGAACACCACAACAATGTTGATCTCAAGTAAACTTTCAAAATCTTATTGGGTTGAAGCAATAAACACAGAGTGTTATCTCATAAACATATACATGATCAGATCAGAGTTGAACAAAATACAATATGAATAACAAAAGGGCAGAAAATCAAATTTGGCACATCTTAGGGCCTTTGGATGTGTATGCTATGTGCATAACAATGACAATGATAACCTAGGAAAATTTGTTGCCAAGAGCGATGAAGGATTTTTTCTTGGCTACTCCTCACAAATTAAAGCTTACAAGGTACTTAAAAAAGAACAAATCGTGTAGAGGAAAGTGTTCATGTTGTTTTTTATGAAGGAAATAGTGAAATCGAAGGTAATTCAGAAGATGAACAGAATGATGTAATCACCTGAAAGTCATCAGAACCATAAATATGGCAGGGAGAATCCATATCCCCTCATAAAACACCTGAAACAGAAATGAAAATACTACTGAAGCAGTTCCCCCTCCCTCTGAAAAAAACTGCCAACATACAATCTCATAGTTGGAAGCACTTAAGTTCACATCCTCTACAAAATATTTTTACTCCTCTAAATTCATAATTCTCTATTAGATCCAAATTACGTAATATGTGTGATATGTGCCTTTTCTGCCTATGTATCCCTGATTGAGCCAAAAGATATAAAAGATGCATTGTTAGATCCTGATTGGATTAGTGCTATGAAAGAGGAATTAAATCAGTTTGAACGAAGAAGAGTGTGGAACCTGGTCCCTAAACCCCAAAACAAAACAGTGATAGGAACAAGGTGGGTCTTTAGGAATAAGCTTGATGAACAAGGATAAATCATACGCAATAAGCCAGACTGTATGATGAGACCTTCACACCCGTCGCAAGAATAGAAGCAATTAGAATATTGATAGCATATGCTGCTCATATGGAATTCAAACTCTATCAGATAGACGTCATAAGTGTCTTTCTAAATGGTTTCCTACAAGAAGAGGTATATGTCAAACAACCTCCCGGTTTTCAAAACCCAGTACCTTGAATACGTATACAAACTAGATAAAGCACTTTACCGGCTGAAGCAAGCACAAAGAGCATGGTATTATCGATTGTCCACTTTCCTACTCACACATGGGTACACTAGAGGGAAAATTGATAATACATTGTTTCTTTGAAAACAAGGTGAAGATATATTCATAGTCTAGGTTTATGTAGATATTATATTTTGAGGAACTAATGACACACTTGGTGTTGAGTTTGCTCAACTAATGAGTAGAGAATTCAAGATGAGTATATGATGGGAGAACTAAATTTCTTTTTAGGACTCCAAATTAAACAGACCCCAGCAGGTACATCAATTCATCAACAGGAATACATCAAAGAACTACTGAAGAAATACGATATGAATGAAGCCAAAACAAATGACATACCCATTGGCACAACAACAAAGCTTGACAAAGATGAACCTGGTTCTCCTATAAATGACACAAGATATAGAGGGATGATTGGATCGATCATATATCTCACTGCTAGCAGACATGATATTGTGTTTAGCGTTAGTCTATGTGCACGTTTTCAGTGTTGTCCTAAAGAATCTCACCTAAAGGTTGTTGAAAGAATTCTGCGATGTTTGAAAGGAACAGTTAACCCGGTCCTCTTGTATCCAACTGGAGACTCATTCGATATAGTAAGGTTCGTTGATGTTGACTACGCAGGTTATATGGTAGATAGAAAAAGCACCTCGAGAATGGCACACTTCTTAGATACTTGATTAATATCCTAGGCAACTAGAAAGCAAAATTAAGTCGCCTTATCCAACGCTGATGCAGAATACGTGGCAGCTGCTTTTTGTTGTGCCCAACTTCTTTGGATAAAACATCATCTTGAGGATTTCGGTATAAAAATTGTTTGTATCCCCATCCGATATGACAATACCAGCGCTATGAATATAGCTAAGAACCCGGTTCAACACAAGCGTACCAAACACCTAGATATCCGACATAACTTCCTTTGGGATAATGTTGAAAAGGGGTTCATCATGATAACATTCTACAAAACTGAGGATCAAATCGCTGATATTTTCACTAAAGCACTAGGAAGAGAACCATTCCAGAAGAATTGACTCTCTCAAGGTCTTATTTTTTAAGACTGATTAGTTCAACAAGGCTATGACACATGAGTACTGCCTTACGAGGCCCTTAGGATATCATGTATACAATTTCTTCCACATGATATGTTTTCCATACAATACATTACATAGCTGACTTTTTCTATTATCTAAATTACATAAGAACCTGGTCCATACCTCTTTGTCCTAAACACTAGTCACTAGCGCGGGAAAATATCACTTAAAAGAACTATTTCACCTCACCCATATGTCACTCATCTATAGAGAATTCTAACCGTCACTTGATATTTCCTCTCAAATTTCAGATCACCATCATTGTAAACCGTCTCAAAAACCCCAACCTTTCCCAAAAAAACATTCTACTCTCTTTCATCTTCCAAGAAACCCTAGAAATTCACAGAGCCACCATCACTAATCCCTTCATCGCATACTCGACGATGACAACTCATCTGACGATGCATTGTTTCAGGGGGAAGAGAATCCTTCCACAGACACATCTCTCACTTCGCCCCCTCAAGATACACCTTTTGTTGATCTCAGTGGACAATAACCATACGCCATCGGCGAACCCTTCACTCCCTTTCTGTCTCCCCCACCTTCAGAAAACCCAAACTTTAATCATCCTATCTCACCTCCGCCATCACCCATAGATACGTCCCTTCCCACCACCACAAACACCTTGTCTTCTCCTCCGTCTAAGAAATCCATTCTCCAAATCCCACCTACTTCTCCCCTTTCCACCATCGCTACACCTTGTCTTCTCCTCCATCTCAGAAACCCATTCCCAAAATTCCACCTACTTCTCCTCTACCACCACCCACACACCCAACCGAACAAGACATTAATGATGTTCCTCTTAATGTCCTGCATCCCCAGAAACCAAAACGACCTCGCAAACACATTGCCATAAAACAAAAACCTCCTCGCAAGCCCGTTACTAGAAGAACTAGTATGTCAAAGATGACGGATGGTGCAACATCTAGTGTGAAACATCGTCATTCTGAGTAAGTATCTTATTCATTTGTTTGTCTCTCCTGTAATTCTTGACTCTGAGTCTGATGACCGCTTTGAATCTAAACCCTTTGAAACCCCCAGACTAAGTCAAAATCAGTCAAAAGGAACATGGAGAAATTTCTCAAAATTGAGAAGGAACAGTTTTTTCACGCTAAATCTGTGCTTAAGGGTAGAACCTTTCACCCTGACATTCTTTCAACAGATATAGTCAGACGTGTGTGTGAATTACTATGATTTCAGGGGTGTAAAGAGTTATTTCTTGATACTAAGATGATCTATGAACATGAGGTTGTAGAATTTTACACAAATTTAAGGGTGTTGGATGGGTATGCGGTAACATCGACTGTGAAAGGGGTGGAGATAATTTTTGATTTTACTAGACTTGGTGAGATTCAGAAAATACCATCTGTGGTTATTTTTTATTACGATTTGTTTATAAAAATATAGTATTAATGTATCCAATTATACTTGTATTGCCTAATCAATCTTGTAATTGGATAGATTAATTATGTATCCAGATGTACTTGTACTCGAAAATCGTCATTTCAACTAGTGTTAATATTATAATACAAGTATCTATGTATATAAATATTCTACTATATAT
>NC_028637.1:75726944-75741793 GCF_001406875.1 Solanum pennellii | reverse complement strand
TATATATATAATACAAATTTGACAATCACAGAAACCTCCATCTCTTTTTGCTCATGTTCTTCCTGTACTGCTTTTTTTAAAAATATAATTATAGTCATTATAATGGAGAAAACAAAATAATTCTTCAATCAAAATCCTATAAAAATAAATGAAAATATGGATGGAAACATATATAATTTTGATATATAAAAAAAAAAAGAAAAGAAAATCAACTAAGATATACTTGATGATTTCAAAGGACAAAAATTACTCTTAGATTCATCAAAGGATCTTAAATTGAAAGAAATATGGAAGGAACATATTTGATATATGTGATATAGAAATATTAATAAAAGAGAAAGTATTAATGAGGTAAAAATGAAAAACAGATCACATAAAATGTGCCTAGACATCATTAATTATGCTTGTAATAATAATTTACCTATTTATATTTCATAACTTTTGATTGTTTGTATATAATTAAATATGCTATTTCTTGTGTAGTTATATCCATATAATATAAAAAAAAGTAAATTGTAGCTATTTTTTTTGAATATAAATCGATGTTTGCTATATTCTGTAGTTTTTTCTTATTTGTAAAGCCAAATTAATAATTCAGTCCAAATGATCATGGATTTAATTCAAATTTCATATGAGTTTAACCCAATACAATTTATGTGTCTACAAAATGCCCCTTATTCAAGACTTGTCGACGTGTAGGCGTGCCGAAGTTTGGCGACAAGACGGTGAAGTATTGATGAGTATGTTTTCATTTTTTGAGACTTGTCAACATGTAGGCGTAATGACCCGAGAAACTATTTTCTTGAAAACTTTTATGGAATTATTGTTTTACCCCTCTTGATAGTTATTTTGAATCAGTGGTTGAAAGTGGGTTTGAAAATTTAAACTATTTATTTAGCTATAGTTATTTAATTAATAAATATTCATTAATTATTTAAATTAGTTTAATTAATGTGTGATATTAAGTAATTAATTTTAGTTGGTGGCTAATGGGCTAAGTCTATAAAAAGGGTTTTAAAACTAAATTTAAGTAAGAGGGTTTAATATTTGTAAACCATAAAGTAGTGAAAACAAAAGTAACTTCCGGAAAGGAAGACCTTGGAGCGGCACAATCTAAGGGACGACTCTATTCAGGCAAGATGCATATGTAATTATATAGTTCCATTTCATGATGAATAAGGGTAGGGATAAAAATTATTATTATTATATTAATTTGGGAGAAGTGGGTTGCACATTATTGCAGTGAATATGAGGTTATTTCCTTTTGAATTTGTTGACAAAGATTAGAATTAGAGACAAATTACTCCAGTGCTACGTGGGGGATTATAACTTGATGGGTTAGAAAGTAGTAGTAACGAATTGATGTTCTTTTGTAAGTATAACTTGATTGTAGGAAGTATTAAACAATTATTACTTTTTGTAGTTGAAGTTACGTAAGCAGTAAAGTACATGTATTTTGAGGTTATTTCTTTTTAGATTTTGGTTTTAGTAATGGTTTATAAGAAGCTAGTTCTCAAGTTTTGCTTAATTGAGATTTTTAACTAAATATTGGGTGCATGATATCATATGAATATCATTATATTTATGATATTTAGAAATTGGAACTTAACTTTATGCTTGAAATTCGAAAACCATGAGAATTGACACGTTAATTGGCATCAAGATTAGGAACTAAGTTATAAATTAAGTGAGCTTTTGGATCTAGGCTTGACCTATTGTAATATGAGTATTGTTAATTTCGAAATCTTATTGTGATTATTAATGTAAATAGATTGCTTTGAGTTAGAAGTACAACGGAAAAGGGAAAGACTCAAATCTCGAAGTGATTGTTCAATTATTGAGGTAAGTGGATTTCGAAACTCTTGTTAAGTTTATGAAATTCATGTATTTTCCTTATGGTATGTGTTTGGGAGTAATGAGACTTGGTGAAGGGTTGACTTGTCCAACATGATTAATTCTAATGATGAAAAGGGATAATAAAAGGCAATTTAATATATTTTTTGTATGTGATGGGTTGAGAATGGTACGAGTACGTGTGTTATAAAGACAGTTATCACTATAGAATGTAGATTATAATCTGAGAATGCCAAAACATATGGGCATTACCTGATATATAATTGACTTGATTTATTATGTGTGGTTATATTCTTTACTAAACACGTATAATTGTGATAATTGAGGTGATTATATATGTGTCATAACGAAATTTGATTTATCGAGAAGTTGCATCATCCCCTTTATTTGATATCATATTGTGCACATGCATTGACATGAATTGCCTATGGAGACTGAGGTTGAGTGGAGGCAACGGAATAATCCGTTTTCAATTATGAAGTCATATTCATTGCCGATGGAGACTTAAATGGATTACTGGAGGTAAAGGAATTATCCATTTACTGTTACCAGGATGTATATATTGCCGCCGATGGATACTGAAATGGAGTAGAGGCAACAAAATTATCCATTTTCTGTGTTAACAAGAGGTCTTCGTTGCCGATGGAGTCTGAAGTAGAGTACTTGAGGCAAAGAATGATTCATTTTCTATTACTAGGACGTCTTCGTTTCCGATGGATACTGAAATCGAATGGAGGCAAAGGTTGGAGGCTGAAATGGATTGGAGGCGAGGAATGGAGACTGAAATCGAGTGGGGGCGTAGAATGAATACTGAAATGGAGTGGAGGCAATGTAATGATTCATTTCCAATTATGAAGACAACTACGTTGCCGCTAGTGGAGACTGAGATGGAGTGAAGGCAAATCAATGATCCATTTTGTGTTATGAGGACATCTCCCATGCGTCCAATGGAGACTTAAATGGAATGGAGGCAAATGAGTCATCCATTTTCTGTTAACAGGATGGCATCGTTGCCACCAATAAAGACTGAGGAGGAGTGGATGCAATGGAGGAAAAGTGAAGGTAGTTTGTCTTTGTCATGGTAATTTTCTGACCCTAGCTGAATTTGTCAAACATGTTGGCGGAGATGATGTTGAAAAATGGTGATGCATAGCATAACAAAACAAGTGAGATGCCTGAAAAAACATTATCATCTTAGATAGGAGGAAGTTAGTCTTGTACAATAACAAGGAAAGATGAAATAACAACAACGACATAAAAGCTATGCCTTTATTAAGATAATAAAGCGTTTTCAACATCATCTCCACCAGCATGTTTGACAAATTCAGCTGGGGTCAGAAAATTATCATGACAAAGACAAACTATCTTCACTTCGTCTATGTTCTTACACGAGTATAAAAGTTCTTCAATCTTCTTTCTTTTTGGTCCTAAACCTTTTGTGTAGACATTAACCATATTGTTGAGCACGAAGTTTCTGAACTTCTCTGGAGCAATATTTTTCCTTGAATATACAAGTGATTTCTTTTAAATTAAAGATGATTTCACATCGAGAATTCAAGGTAAATTATAAATTATTTCCCACTTCAACTTTGGTACAAATTAAAATTGTATAAATATCTATATAAATCAATTCGTAAAATCTTGATACCTTAAGTAGGACGTTTTTGGACTTCAACCTTAGCTACTTGAACCAACACATCCTTGCGATCCACCACCATGGAAACATCAATGAATATTTTATTAGTTATTCACAAAAAATGATTCATTTGTTTTGAGAGAACATCAAAATTAGCAGTCAATGAAAGCCCTAAATTTTCATTCTCTACATTCCTTGAAGTTCATATTGTTGACACCCAATTTTGGACCTCCACATATGAATTAACTTTTGAGCTTAATTAATTTCGAACGATTTAAAATAATTAGATTTATAAAATCTAAAATGTTTTTCAAGTTATTTTAGAGTAATTTAGTAGCTTTTATAATTTTAAAATAGTAAATATGTTTTTATGTAATTAGTTTATTTTATAAATATTTGAAAATAATCCTAAAAAAGTTTTTAATTTTGGTATGTATTTTATAACATTATTTTAATTTAAATTGTGGTTAATTTTAAAAATCAACTAGTTTATGGTTGAATTAATTATTTTATTTTTTAAGATTGAGAAGCTCCTAAATTGATTATATTAATTTATCTTATTTAGATATTAACTGAATTGAAAAATTAAATTCGATTTGGCTAAACTGATAATTCATTTAGCCAACCAATATCAAAGGACCAAATTATAGGCCTTTATAAAAGCATTTTTTCAGCAGCCCACTCTTTTGTTCTTAATTCCCGGCCCATTTCCTTATCCCCAAAAGAAATTCATTTTTCAGCTGTGTATCGTTAGGTGATTTCTGTTTTCAAGTAAAGAAAATCAGCTTGTTCCATGTATATAACTTTATTTTATTTTTCTTTTATTGTAGCTATTTTCTTATTTTTGCTTCAAGTAAGTTAGCTTGATGCTTTATATGACAAGTTGGCAGCTCTAGCTCTCCATAAATGAGCGAGTATTGTTTCTAGCTCTAGTGTGCATTATGCTATCTCTATTTTGTTTATATTTGGGATTTTGTTATCTGCTAATTATTTGTTCATAATGTGAGCTGCTTTTGCTATGCCTTGCCTTAGCTATTAATTATCTCACTTAGCTGTTGTGAGTTTTCAAAATTACGAAAGCTCTCTTCTGTTTATCTGGTCTTACTTTATGACCATACACTTAGTTTCTCAAGTGAACTATGTGTTTATCTTCACTATGAATTAATTACTTTACAATATACTTAGTTTCTCAAGTGAACTATGTGTTTATCTTCACTATGAATTAATTACTTTACAATATGTTTTTTAGCGTTTGTGTTCCTATTCTAATTCTTTTTTCCCCCATATATTTGCATTTCCTTTTCACTTCAGGTGGGTGGAAACCCAAAACATCTTTTTTGAATTAGCCTTCAACACTATTCGAGTTTCGAAAACTGAAATAGCGAAATGGAAGCTAGAATACAGGTCCAACAATTAAAAAATCAAACTACTAACCAAATAGTAATAAATCATAATATTATATACTCACAAGTCGTTATTATAATACAACATTCATTTAACCAACAATTCTTATCATATAGCTGCATCTCACTCACAATACATCATGAACTCTTATTACCATCCTACTCAACTAGCTCATTTCATCACCACGATGTCAACCATTTTACCAATATGACACCTTAAGTCTAGTTATACCAATAAAATCCAAACTAACTCAATCCCATGTGCACTTTCTTACTAAAATCTTCAATTATCTTCACACAAGCATATCCTTTGAGACTTCTTTTATCCATAAGCTTGTCATTCTGATATATATTCATTCCCTTGGACATTAAAATGAAATCATCGGTCCTTATTTTGAACCTTCGTGATACACTTCTCAACTTAGCACATTAATATCGTATCAACGATTTACCACTAAAATTTTCCTTATAATACAATTCCTAACTCATTCGTCTTTAGTAACAAACTTGTTGGCTCCTCAAATATGAATGTGACATTGAACCTTATTATACAAGCATGTGATACAAAAGATAACTCCTTATGTAGTTAGTATTCACGCTTAACAATCAACGTATCCATTTTCATATACCACTAGTACCATATCATGAAAGTCTATTACATTCACCATCAAAACACATCATACCTACCGAGAAGATCATATCCAAATAGGTCACACATTTCTACCCATCAAATAACTGTAAAATATTATCAAATTAGTTCCATATCTAGCCCAAGCTATATGTATTCTTTCGTAGGGCAGGTCGATAACAAAAGATATACACTCCGTACTTCTAACCGAGTACTTATCAGAACCTTTGACTTTTGAGCTTAATTAATTTCGAACGATTTAAAATAATTAGCTTGATAAAATCTAAAATGTTTTCAAGTTATTTTAGAGTAATTTTAGTAGCTTTTATAATTTTTAAATAGTAAATATGTTTTTATGCAATTAGTTTATTTTATAAATATTTGAAAATAATCCTAAAAAAGATTTTAATTTCGGTAAGTATTTTATAACATTAGTTTAATTTAAATTTGGTTAATTTAAAAATCAACTGGTTTATGGTTGAATTAATTATTTTATTTTTTAAGATTGAGAAGCTCCTAAATTGATTATATTAATTCATCTTATTTAGATTTTAACTGAATTAAAAAATTAAATTCGATTTGGCTAAATTAATAATTCGTTTAGCTAACCAATATCAATGGACCAAATTATGGGCCTTTAGAAAAGCATTTTTTTCAGCAGCCCACTCTTTTGTTCTCAATTCCCGGCCCATTTCTTTATCCCAAAAAGAAATTCCCAAATGATAGAGCAACAACAATTCTCTTTCTGGAGGTTTCTTCGTCCAGTTTTATTCGTTGCCGGGGAAATGTTAATATCTACTCCTTTGTTTATTTTTTATTATGTGATGAGTTTGTCTCTGTTAGGTTTTCTTTGGCTTCATTCTCACTCGGGTCGAATGTGAATGGCCATGGTTTATTATCTTTATTGGTGGAATTATTGGCTGATCATTGTGTTATTCCTTGATTAGATGTTCAAATCAGTTTGTAATTGTTTAAGTTTATCTTTCGTGTTGTTTCGAATCACATGTTCGTCTTACTTTGATTCTTATGCCTAACGTGTTCTTAAGTATTAGCTCCTTTGATGTCATTTGTTTGTTGTTAGATCCTTTGGCCCAATTTTGTTTCTTGGAAGCTAAGCATGTCTCCGTTTTGCTTTGTTCGAAATCGTTTCAAGTTCATTTGGTCTAGCTGTGTGTCTTTAGGTTGTTTCTGTTTTCAAGTAAAGAAAATCAGTTTGTTCCATGTATATAATAATTTTATTTCATTTTTCTTGTACTAGCATGCCTTTTCTCTTTTATATAAAGTTATGTTAACCACTAATCATTTGTTTACCATAATGTGGGCTGCCCTTATAAATTTTATGGATAACTTATCGGTGGTCCCTTAAAGTTGGCATCAACTTTCACATGGACACTCTAAGTAAGATTTGTTCATTTTTAGCTCCTCATGTCAAACCTCATTGTATCATTTTGACACTTTTATGTTTTCAAAACACATTTTAAGTGTGTACATCCAGACGCCTCTTATGTGAAATATAAACAAATCTGACACGTAGAAATTTTATTTTATTCTTTATTAAATTAGTTTTACTTTCTTTTTTATTTCTTCCAAATCCCAAACCTCATGCGTTACCTCTTCTCGTCTTTCTTCTTGTCTTTCCTTTCCCTTTTGATTTGTTCTTCTCCTTCAAAAAGACAAAGAGCATAGATTAGTTCACAAAGAAAAATACGTTGGAGAATATGAAAAATCATATCAAATCAAAAAGTTACTGTATGACGTTTTAAAGAAAATGATTTCTTGTGTTACTATGATTGAGATTTACAATGACGGATATATAAAATAAATTTGTTTTTTTTCAGTGGAGGTTGTTTTTTATTTTGTTTATCTCTTGGAATCAATTTAATTTCGTAATTTCAATGGAGAAGGTAAGAATGTAAATCAGTTTGTCCATTTGAAAGAAGTTGATTTCATTTTTTGTTTCCTTGAAATCGGTTTTGTTTTTAAATATAAATCAAGATGCAAATTCTATTTTCAAAGAAGATGAAAGAATCAAAGAGTGTAACCTAGTAAACTATTGTAATATTTCTTTAAAACGTTGCGTGGTGATAAGGATGGTAAAAGGTGAAGAAGATGGAAGGGAGAAAGTAAGGAAGAAAAAGGAGAACAAAATATTTGTAAAAAAAGTTAAAATATTTACAATAAACATCTCTAATGCACTTTAAATTCGTGTAGCACACATACCATGCTTAGTCAGCAAAAAGTGTTTAAAGACAGAATGAGACGCGACATGAGGTGTCTAAAATGAACAAAGCTTAATTGTAGTGTCTAACTGAAACTTTCTGCCAAGTTTAGGGGGCCACTAATGGGCTAGGCCTAAATTTTATTGTGGCATATATGTATGTATCTGAAAGTGTCTCTAGTATGGTCTTTTCATCGGTTTAATCATGTGTTTTGGTATTGCTACTCCACCATGCTATTTTCAATGGAAATTATTTATGTAGTTTATGTCATCATTTAACATGTTTGATTTGAATAATGATGTCATTTTGTTTAGTTCTTTGATTAAAGCTATTTTCTTCTTTTTGCTTCAAGTAAGCTAGCTTGACCCTTTAGTATGATAAGTTGGCCGCTCCAGGTCTCCATGAATGAGCGGGTACCGTTTATTGCATAAAGTGTGATGTTTGTCTAGTGTGCATTATGCTATCTCTATTTTGTTTATACGTAAAAGAGCCTAAAATATCCATGAAGTATCAGAAATGGTACGAAATTACTCTCCATCCACCTATTGTCTCCAAAATGCCTTTCTCATCCATCTATTGACTCCAAAATACCCTTCTCATCCAGCTTTGGGTCCAAAATTAACCACTTATATAATGATTTTAAATTTAAACCATTTAAATATTTTTTTATACACGGGAGCTCAACTATTTATTATAATTTAACTTATTAATATAATTTATAAGCAAATCTACTACCCATTCATTACTAATTAAACCATACCTAATTAATAAGCCCGCTCCATTACTAATGCACAATAGGAAAACTACTACCAATGAGTGTTTCTAAAAATTTGAGGCGAAAATGTCTACAGAAGTACATTATCAACATTCAACTACCCAATCAAAACATACTATAATTCAAGTGTCTAAATAAAAATTACTGATAAACTTAACAGTCTGACTATGTTCATTTTAATTATTCATTCGCTTCAATCATGTGATGTTACTTAATCGATAATCTTTTTTTAAAAGAATATATTAAGGTTTTAATATTTAAAACAAATAATCAGTATTTATACATTTATATTAAAAATAGTGCATGAATTAATTCGAGAGGTACTTCTTCTTTACGTTTAATCATAAATTTCGAATTCAAGCTTGAAACAAAATCCTATTGAAAGTGTTTTTCTAAATAAGCGGCTCAACCTAAATTTAATTTGGGCTCCAATTTGGACTCAAATAATTTTGAATGTCATTTTTAAGGAATCGGTAATTTCGTCGTGCTTTAGTAGTGTTTAGGAATATTTTGATACTAGAAATGATTTATTAATTTGGTGGGGCTTAATTAGTATGGGTGGGTGGGGGTAGATTTATAAATGATATTTATAAATTAAATTATATCCAATAATTGAGCGCCAATTATTTTCAAAAATATTTAAATAGTTTAAATTTAAAACCGTTAAATTAGTGGTTAATTTGAACCTAAAAGTGAATAACAATGGTATTTTGGAGCCAGGTGAAAAGGGCATTTTGGAGCCAATAGGTGGATGGAGGATAGTAATCACCATTTCTAATATTTTAAGGGTATTTTAGGCCTTTTTTCGTTGTTTATATTTGGGATCTTGTTATCTGTTAATTATTTGTTCAAAATGTGAGCTGTTTTTGCTATGCCTTGTCGTACTCTCACTTAGCTGTTGTGAGTTTTCAAAATTAAGAAAGCTCCCTTCTCTTTATCTTGTTTTAGTTTATGACCATACTCTTAGTTTCTCAAGTGAACTATGTGTTTATCTTCATTATGAATTAATTACTGTACAGTATGTTTGTTAGCATTTGTGTTCCTATTCTAATTCTTTTTTTTTTCCATATGTTTGCATTTCCTTTGCACTTCAGGTTGGTGAAAACCCAAAACTTCTTTATCGAGTTGACCTTCATCACTATTCGAGTTTCGAAAGCTGAAATAGCGAAATGGAAGCTATAATACAGGTCCAAAAATTAATACAGGTGCTTGAAGAGCTGAATTAGGATGTATACATTGAGTATACAATCCAATATACAGGGAAAAGCACTAAAATACAGCTCATATACGATAGTATATGATCAGTGTATACGCTTATTTTTGGACACGAAAATAGGCCAAAGCCCAAGGAAAGTTGCAGCAGGTCCAGCAGGTGTAAAAATGGACAAGGTCCATCATGGGTCATTTTGTGACTCGGGACAAGTTATGAAGATTTGGAATTTTGGCCCAAATTTGTTACTCTCCTCCTTTTTACTTATACTGTATTGCTTTGACTTACTTTATTTATCCTATTGTTTAATTTAATTAAATTCCCAACATAGTCTTTTCTCTTTATATTCAAAAATATGAATATTTATTTTATAGAAAACTACTTAGCTTTTATTTGATATTGGTCTTAATCAACACTTAAGTTATTTCCCTTTAGAAAAATCCCCTTAGATCTTTTCACTTAAGATGATAATAATAATAATAATAATAATAATAATAATAATAATAATATTAATATTAATAATAATTTTAATAATAATAATAATAATAAGTAAATAACAATAAAAAAATAAATTTTTCTTTACTTAATTAAAATTTTGAAAGTTATTTGAAAAGTCATTTTACTCAAATCGCCGGTCAACCGCAGGTAAGCGGGCATTCCGAGGGCCTAACACCTTACATTGAACTTCGAACCTATTTTTCAAATTTATTTTATCTGTTTAAATCTTTTTGAAAAATGCAGAGTTTTTCTTGATCTTTACTAAAAAATTAAGTGGTGACTCTATTTCTTTTGAAAATTCAATTTCTCTTAAATCATAAGTTTAATCGATTTTGTCAAAAACTTAGTCATTTTTCTTTATATTTTATTTTTTCGAGTAAAACCCCTATATTTTCTTTAGCTTTATCCATGTTAGAAAAATCTAAAAAACTGTAAAAGCTATTGCATTTTGAATTAAAAAAAATTATAAAATGGGAAAAGTAAAACTCCATAAAAGCTTCAGGGTGGAGAAAATATTAGGACATTTGGGAGTTTATAAAGGAGAAGATTTATGGGTGGGAAGGTACAAAAAGCGTGAAGCATTATTTCATTTTCATTGATTTATTAAATGACAAAATAGCTGCTGAAAAGTGATACATGGTTGTTTTTGGAATAATATGACCACGTGATTTAGGAAGGACCTTGGAAATTGATCCCAAGAGGTAACTGCTTAATAGTGAGTGACACATGTCAGTTATAAATTCATTCAATAATTATTATTTTTACCATTTTAAAAAGAGTAAAAAGTTAAAGTTATTTTTTTACTTTGTTTTATTGGTCAAATTGATTAAATGTTATATTATTCTATAATTTCTCCTTTGAATATTATTGAATTTAATAGTGTAATACTGTAAATTTAATTTGTATAGAGCTTAATAAATGTCTTTTTCATGAGTTTTTGAAATTATAATTGTGTCTAATTTTGGTCTCTCGATACATGTATTTTCCGCGTCTAATTACATGTATCTCATATATACATGATTTAAAATTAGGTGTAATTTATTCTAAATACATTTAATCTAAGTGTATTCCTCTCTCTCTTTATATATATTATTAATTACCACCGATTAGAATCTCTACCTACCATATATAGTTAATTACATATTATATTTGTATGTTATTTTCTTTAACTGTAATTACCATGTTAAATAATTTGACATGCATAGTTTTCTTGTAATGTTCTAAGGAGATAATATTCTTCATTCTAAAGGAATAAAAATGGCCAAACATATATGCAGATCCTTAAACTTTTCATTAAATTTTATTTTGACATTCCAACTCAACCTTGTTTCATTTTAACTCTTCAACTCCAATTTTTACGTTCCATTACTCAAGGTTTTTCTCTTGTTCATATGATATCATAGCCTCTTCAATCGTTCTAAAGAATCAAAGAGCTTCCGTTGTAAATGGGTGACTATTACTCATACATTGTCGCCCGTCTTGTCACGCATGGAGCCTACACCCTGGATGTGGCCGAACCTTGAAGACCATTTCTGGCCGCAAAGCGAACCCTTGGCCTGACTTACTTAACTCAGTGGAAATCTAAACTAAACTTAAACAAGAATAAAACATATTTAAAAACAAATATTTCATATATTAATCTGGCCAAAATGGCACTTAAGTCTAAGGAAGTAAAATAACTCCAAACTGAACTACTCACCGTCTTCAAAGCCTCTAAACTGACTGAAGTGGAATGTTGGGATAGACCTCACAATATACTAAAGCTAAACTAGTAAAGCAATGAAAAAGACGTCCTCTGGAATGCAAAGAGACTCACCACTAACTCTGGAACTCAATCTGGATCAACGAAGCGCTGCATGCTGATCATGATTACCTTCTTCTGCATTATACAAGGATGCAGGTCAACTGACATTAGTACATTGAATGTACGAGTATGCGAGTTGGAGTGCTAAACACAACTATAAAGCTTGAAATGGAGTAAGCATGAATTTACCTTAGCTCTACTTAACTCACAAGATAACAACTCAATATAAAACAGTAACGACATATGCAATGTATATTTATGTAAAATTGATAAAATAGTGTATTTCTTAGTTCATTAAAGATATAACGATAACAAACTCAGCTTTACTTATATATGAAAGTAATATAGTTCCGGCGGGAATTTCTCTAACCGACAACCACCACTATGAGCCTAAGTGGAGATACAACGTCATGCCCACGCTGCCAGAACTGTTCTATACTTTGTCGTTGCATAAAACATCCTCTACCTAGTGGATCCACTGGCTAACCTTAGGTGATCATCTAAAAAGTATGACACTTTAATACCCATGATGGCTACATGGTTACATGGGGACTTGATTTATCTTAATTCTCATTCCCACATCAGTGCTCAATACTACTCCAAAAATGTAATTTAGCTCATAATTTTAATAAAACTTCCTTCCTTTTGGTTGAGATAATTTATTGAACCCTTTATCTTAAAAAGCTCCTTTTGGAAACAATGTTCCCCTCTTTAGTTTAAAACTCTTTTGAATTCTTAGTTTCCTTTTAACTTAAATGTAAAAACATTTATCAGCCTTTAGGGAATACTTAGTCCCCTTTATAACTTTAGAGGAATGACCTCAACTCTTGCTCTTACTTAACTTGAAAATTTAACTCTTAGGGAATACTTAGTTCCCCTATACCTTTTTGAGAAATGAACTCAACCTTTACTCTTTTCATTTACTCCAACTTGAGCCTTAAATCAAATTAAAAACATTTAAGTAAGACTCTAAGAACTTTGAAAACTTTACTCTTACTCACTTTATAACTTTAGACTTAACTTCTTACTTTCTTGACTTTGGCTCTAACTTCCCTTGAATTTGGATATTGGATTCAATGATCATGATCTCATGTTTATGGATGATTTCATGATGTTTATATGTAATCTAGAGTGTTGGAATCAACTAGGAATGAATGGTACACCACTTAGGAACTAGTACGAAACGATAGGGAAAGAACGGGGTCTCCAGGGGTTATTGGCGCTCTGAGAGGTGTGGAGAGCCAGGGACTATTGGATAAACCCTGGTAGGGGGCGCTATGGCTGGCGCGCTGCGCCAGGGCCTTTCAGACAGAGCCTTCCTTGAGGCGCGGCGTCCCAAGGGGTGTCTGACGGGACCTCCGACTTTTATTCTTCGTTTTTCATATGTAAACCTTCCAAACTACCATGAATCCCTCCACAAACACTTAGGATCCCTAATTAACACATTACCCAAGAGTTTAGACCCGAAAGAAGTACAGAAACATGAATCAAAACTACTAGAGATTCTACAATTCAATCAATAAGAACTTCACAACTTTTCATCAAGAACTTCAAGATTTTCGTTCAAATAACTCTAAATTGTTGTATTGAATCAAGTTGTAGGGTGGGTTAAAGGAACCAACACCGAGTGATCTCACATACCTTGATAGAGATCACCCCCGACGAAATCCACGCAACGATCTTGGCGTTCATGGACGATTCTTGGTCTTCATATTCTTTTCTCATTTTCTCCCAAACCCTAAGCATTCTTAAATATTGAAAAACTTATTTCAGACTTGTTTTAACCCCTAATATAACCTTAAAAAATCAGGAAATACTAGGGTGAAAAGACAACTTTGCCTTTACTAAAATTCGGATTGGACTTTCCTCAGTCCAATAACCAAACTTCTGAAAGACATTTCTTCCTCATACGACATCGGAGTTGTGCAAACTCGGCAGTGTTGGAAATATCTTCTCAAGGTATTTCCAACCATATAAAGAACTCACCCAAACTTCTTTTGAGATGGAAGTTATGGCCGTTTAAAAATGACCAAAACTCGCTAAAATTTTTCCAGATTTCCTTACTTATTTGAAAAAATAATTATTCTTGGCGTCTTAGCTTATTCTTAGTTAATTCTAGTTTCGCGATAATAGATGTCTATCCAACAATTATATAAGCAAAAGTTGGGTAACTACGTATCTTTCTGGTGATGCTCTCTCATAATCGATATTTATAGCACCATGCCACATTTTCGGTGATTTCTTTCCCATATCTGATTTCGTGTAGCACTGTACCATATTTTCAGTTATTTTAAGAGAATTATGGTAGGTAGAGATTGTAATTGATGGTGATTAGCATCCCCTCAAACTAATGGTGGTCAACCAACAGTAATACAATGTTTGAATGGTTGTAGCCTGTTGTATTGTATTGTGTTATTAGTTTAAATATAATATTACGTAATTACTTTATATGGAATATGAGTGTGAAATTTGAGTGTCAAGTATGAAGTCACTATAAAGAGTCTGAAGTCTGAAGTGTAAACCTTAAAGGCTAAGAGTGCCTATGTCACGACCCAAAACCGAGCCGCGACTGGAACCCACACTTACCCTCCTATGTGAGCGAACCAACCAATCTAAACCCTAACATTTAAATTTAATATCAACAGAAAGTAATGCGGAAGACTTAAACTCATTAATAAAAACCAATTCAATAACTTCTAAAATTCAACATCTATTATTCCCCAAAATCTGGAAGTCATCACCACAAGAACATCTATGATCAAATTACTAAACTAAGAGTATTCTAAGAAGCTAAAATAAACAAAAGCTAGTCCATGCCGGAA
>NC_028637.1:75721460-75721853 GCF_001406875.1 Solanum pennellii | reverse complement strand
CAAGCACCTTGTAACTGATCGAACAAATCATCAATGCGAGGAAGAGGAGACCTGTTCTTAACAGTTACTTTATTTAGTTGCCGGTAATCAATGCACATCCGAAGACTCCCATCTTTCTTCTTCACTAACAAAACAGGAGCACCCCAAGGGGATGCACTCGGTCTAATAAAGCCTTTCCCTAACAATTCTTGAAGTTGGGCTTTTAACTCCCTTAACTCTGCTGGAGCCATTCTATAAGGGGGTATGGAAATGGACGAGTACCCGGTTCCAGATCAATGCAAAAATCGATATCCCTATCCGGTGGCATACCAGGAAGGTCTGCAGGGATACCATCTAGAAACTCACGGACTACCGAAACCGTCTCAATTGAAGGTACTTGGGTAGTATCATCCC